>NC_053024.1:590164783-590420020 GCF_003073215.2 Triticum urartu | reverse complement strand
TTTTTAGGCAGATTTTTAGAATTTTTTGTGTATGTATGTTATGTTTATATGTATGTATGTATGTTCATATGTATGTATGTTTATATGCAAAGCATATGCAAAGAAAATGTATGAATGGTCATATGCAAAGAAAAATGTATGTATGGTCATATGCAAAGAAAATGTATGTATGTATGTTCATATGAAAGAAAAATGTATGTATGTATGTTCATATGCATATGCAAAGAATATGTATGTTCATATATATGATGATATGTTCATATAAAAAGGAAAATAAGAAGAGGAAGAAAGGAGAAGAAGAGGAGAGGAAGAAGAGGAGAAATAAATATATTCTATTTTCTCTTTTCTCCTCTATTCCTTTCTTCTTCTCCTCTTTTTTTTATTCTTTTTTTTCTTCGACATGTGGGGGGGGGTCGAGAACGCCGGACATTCATGAGAGAGGCGAGGAAGAAGGGGAAGAAGAGGGAGAAGAAGAGGAGAGGAAGAAGAGGAAGTCTTCTCCTCTATTCTTTCTTCTCTTCTTTTTTCTTCTTCTTCTTCCTCTTTATTTTATCGGGAACGAGGGTCGTCGAGAGGTCGAGGAGCGGTAGAGGAGAAACCCTAAATAGAAAGTATCGTCGGTGTGAGATACATGTACCGTCGGTGTCGGACACTACACCCACATCCCACAAGTGGCGCGGGCTTCGATGCCCACGTCACTTGTGGGACGTGGATGTAGTGTCCGACACCGAAGGCCACATGTATCTCACACCCATGATACTTGCTAGCTATTTAGGGTTTCCTCTACCAAAAAGAAGAGGAGAAATAAATAAGAAGAAGAAAAAAGAAGAAAAAGAAGAGGAGAAGAAGAAAGGAATAGAGGAGAAAAGAGAAAATAGAATATATATTCTATTTTCTCTTTTCTCCTCTATTCCTTTCTTCTTCTCCTCTTTTTTTTCTTCTTTTCTTCTTCTTCTTCTTCTTCTTCTTCTTCTTATTAGCCGGAAGCAGAGAGAGGTTTCCTAGTGTCAAAGTATTGAAGAAATTCATGCCTTCATCATTAGCCGGAAGTAACCAGGGCATGTTGGTACGAAGTTCTGCAAAGTTATTCTGGAATGGAGTCCCGGATAGAATAATCCGCTTTTTGGTACGAATTCAGCAAAGGCCTTCCAAATAGCGATATTCGGAAGGCTCTTGCTGAACTTTGTACCAAAAAGCGAATTATCCTATCTGGGACTCCGTTCCAGAACAACTTTGAAGAGCTTCGTACCATCATGCACATGTTACTTTAGCCTAATGATGAAGACATGGTTTTGTTGAATCCTTTGACACTAGGCAACCTCCCGACCCCTCGGCGATCCTCTCGAACATGATGTAGTGTCGTCGTTGTCGATATATACCCCCTCCCGATAGCTTACTATGATTAGGTAGCTAGTTCTACGTTTGGCACTAATATATCCATCTGTCATGTTTGAATAATAATTGCCATGTTGTAAATATTTGTAGAAACTATGGACACCGCCCTAGACGAAGCAACAAAAGAAGCGTTGTTGAGGGACATAATCGCAGAAGGAAGTGATGCCATCTCGTTGTTTCTCAACGAAACCGATGGTCTAGAAGGAGAGGGTGAACAAGCTGGCTATGGTGACCTAATGCCGGTGCAAGAAGAAGAACATGAGGACGGCTCCGGTGACCCAATGCCGGTGCAAGAAGGAGACCGTGATGACGGCTCCGGTGACCGAACCGAGTCCGGCCAGGTATATATATTAGTTAAGCCTATGCTGACTAGCTGATTGATGCATTCATTGTTTTGGTATGTACACATATTAATTAAGTCTTTGTTCTTTTTTCTAGCCCTCCGAATCGAGCACAACTTCGGTAAAGAGACGAGGCCCGAAGAAAAAGTTGAGCTCGGATGAAAAGTTTGAGATCATAGCAATCGCGCCCGACGGCCAACCTATTGAACCCCTCCGGACAAAGAGCGCATTTGTTGCTCAGTGCGGGGTTCTGGTGAGGGACAAGATCCCGATAAGCATCCAGCAATGGTTTAAGCCAGCTACAGAAGACCCTGAGGTGTCTTACGTCAATGATATGCAGAAAAATGATCTTTGGACTGAGCTGAAGTCAAATATCACCCTACCGCCTGAGGAAAATCCAGAGAACCCAGTTAAAGAGAAATTAATCAAGTCTTTTGCTCTGAAGAGGATGGCAGAACAATTCAGGAGGTGGAAGAAAGAGCTGAATAAGTTTGTCGAAAATAATGAGACACCAGAATTCAAGGGCAGATATGAGAAGATCAGAGATCACTGGCCCGCATTTGTGGCCCACAAGACATCAGAAAAGAGTAAGAAGATGTCGGCGACAAACAAGCAAAATGCTGCGAAGAAGAAGCTTCACCATCGCACGGGGTCAGGTGGCTACCTCGTAGCCCGGCCTAAGTGGTCCAAGAGTGAGAATGATCTGGTTCATAAAGGGATTGAACCAGAGACAAATAACTGGCCAGACCGTTGCCGGACTTGGTTCTTCGGGGCTGGCGGAACCCTGGACCCTGAAACAGGGAAGTGCATTTGGACGAACGATCAAATGGACATACCAGTCAGTAAGCTTAAGCAGTATATCGAAGCAGCGCAGGAAGGGACGTTCTTTCCAGACAGAGAGAACGACGAGCTCACAATGGCCCTCGGGAATCCTGAGCACCCTGGACGGACACGAGGCACGCCAGGCTCCGTTCTGTGGAAGGTTGGGTTTCCGGACGCAGGCGGTTACAAATCCCATGAGAGGAGGAAAAAAGTGCAGCAGACCCAAATGCAGGCGCTGCAAGCAAGGGTGGACGCGATAGAGGAACGAGAAGCAAATCGCAGCAAACGTACTGCCGAAGCCTCCCCCGAAGCTACCCCACCATCTCAGCGCAGAAGCAGCGTGGCTTCCACCGAGCTGCTTCAGCCAGAGCATGCCTTGACGGCTCCTGCCAGCTATCCCGTGGATGCTATCACGGAGTCTCAAAATTGCCACCTTATGACGCAATGGATGAATTTGAAGGTCAAGGCGGCTGTTGGCTCTGTTTATCCTACTGAACCCGGCGCAACTTTTCACTGCCGGCCGATTCCAGAAGGATATGCTAGGGTGATGGTGGATGAGATAACGGAGGGATTTGAGGACCTCCAGCTTGACCACCCTACCGGTGAAGGGGAGACTCGGCTGGGGTCTGCTTTGAAGACTCCATGCCTATGGCGGAAGGAGCTCATCAACCTTCCGAACTGGACGCCTCCGCCTCCTCCTCCTCTTCCGGCGAGTCAGGGCACTCCGCCTCCACCGCCTCCTCCTCCTCCGGCGAGTGACGATCAGGGCCCTCGGCCGGCTCCTTCTCCGGCGCGCGGCGGCACTCCGCCTCCTTCTCCGCCTGCGCCGACGCGCCCGAGCAGCCAGCCTCCTCCTTCTCCGCCTCGTCAGCAAGGGCGGAAGAGACCTGCCGCTGCTCCAGCTGCTCCGGCGCGTCGTAGTCCTCCTCCTCCGCCGCTTAAGCAAGTAAAGAAGACAACCGCTACGTCTGCTCGGTCGGCGTCTAGGAGTACAACCAGAGGCGGGAGGACATACAGATTCGGTCCTTCTCTGAAGACTCCAGAGAAGTTACCATACGAGAGGACCCAGGAGGAGAACGCCGAGATCGCGCGAGAAGAAGTGAAGAAATTCTTTGAAGGGGTGAAAGCAAAGAAACATCCACCTCCGGAGGAGAAGGTAGATCGGGTGAAAGTGAAGCGCACTCTGGCTGCCCTGACAAAACCATCGAAGTCTGATCCGCCGAAAGGAAACTATGACCGCATTATTGGAAAGGAATTTGCCGAAGCGGAGCGGTCGGGAAGTACTGTCAGTGATCAAAGGCTGAAAGAACGACGAGCTGGGAAACAAATTGCCCAGCTCGGCGAACAAGCGAAGCAATCATGCCCCCGCTCAAGGTGCCTAGCCACAACGTCGATAATGATCCGAGGATGGTGCCCGGTTATAGCAATCTTGCAGATTACCTGCCCGACGAAGTACATTATGAACCCATGGACGTGCAGATACAAAGATACGAGTACGGGAAGCCTCTCGTCAAAGATGAAAGATCTCTATCAACGATGATGCGAAGATTGCATGATTGGTACTTGAAAATCTGCAGAGACTCTGGGGGGAGGAGTACTTTGTATTTGAAAGTTAAAAAGGAGCATGACCTCGTTGGAATTGATCTGTTGCCTGTTCCATTTGAGGAGTTCTATCAGTTTTTCAATCAATTGGCCCTCGATAAAGCAACGGTCACCTGCTACTATCTGTAAGTACTACTACTTCTGTCATTAAGTCTCTCCATATAGCTCAGCTCTTTCATTGAATGTATTTATAATCATCCTCACTATATTATGCAGATTGAAGATCGTCGAATTGAAGAAAAGACAAGTCGGTGATATTGGGTTCATTAACACATATCTCATAGATGCAACTCAGGTTAAATTTCATGCCGCAGAAACCGAGGCCAGCATGCTAGAATCGTTGATAATAAATCAAAACAAAGATATAATACTCTTTCCTTACAACTTCAAGTGAGTGTTACTGTCTTGTGCGTATTCGGTTTCCCTTATATATTAGTCAAGGTTATAGTAATGTAATTGATGAGTTATGCATGCGTGTGTAGTTTCCACTATATTCTCCTACATATTAAGCTTGAGCAGGGACTAGTAACCGTCTTAGACTCAAGACGAAAAGATCCCAAGGACTATGCAGACATGACTCAAATACTCAAGAAGTAAGTTAAATCAATCATTATCCACCATATCAGCAACTTTGTTCATTTCCTGATATATCAAGTAATTGTTTTCTTTGTCCGACAGGGTTTGGAGAAAGTTCACCAGAAAAGCTCCGGGACTGCCGAAGGAGCTGCAATTTAGACACCCGTAAGTAAGTACTAGCTATAGTAGCATTTTAAGCGCATCTACTAGTCATTCAAGCGCTAGTTTCATCAATACCATTTGGCATTCTTGCTTATCAGTTTGATTAACCTCTATTTCTTGTAAAGTGGTTGTGGCAGCAACAAGGGAATGATTTCTGTGGATCCTATGTTTGCGAGTCCATCCGCCACACGACCTGTGAGCGGGGCTACACTGACGAACAATATGAAGTACGTAAATAACAACATTCACAATTTTATTTTATTACCATCATTTGTGTTGAGTTTCATTCATTCATATATATATATATATATATGTATTGACCCCCTTCTTTAAATTAGATGTTTCGGAAGCGGGATGAACTCCTAGCACCAGCTCGCATGCGAGGAATTCAAGAGGAATTGGCGGCATTATTTCTTGACCACGTGATCCCTGAAGACGGAGAATTCTATGAGGACCCTGAGTCCGTATGATTATATTTGTAAGAGATAATTATTGTATATATGTAGCCGGTAGTGTCAGATAGATATACGAGAACTTGTTGTTCGACCAATCTCTCGGAGAAGGAGAGGTGGTCGATATCACTTCTCTCTGTATATATGCATATATGTTCATGACGATCTTCTGTTTCCTTCGCTTGCTTACTAGCTAGCTAGCGTGTCTAGTCCTCTCTATATACGTATGTATAGTACGTAGCGTCGACCAAGCACGGACATAACAGAGGACACTTCTCTATATGAAACACCTAAATTAACCCCCCAAAACCCCCAACCCCCCCCCTTTCAAAAAAAAACAAAAACCCCAGCCACAGAAGTGCTGACGTGTGGATGCCTATTGGTCCCGGTTGGTGCCACCAACCGGGACCAAAGGGTCTCCTGACTGAGCTCTACGCACTGCCCACGTGGAGGGCCTTTAGTCCCTGTTCTGGATTGAACCAGGACTAAAGGAGGGAGGTATTAGTACCGACACTTTAGTCCCGGTTCCTGAACCGGGACTAAAGGCCCTTACAAACCGGGACTATAGGCCCTTTTTCTACCAGTGATATCTCAAAACAATTATCAAGCATCAAACTTTTCTTAGCATTCAACGCACTCAAAAGAAAGTTTTACAAATCTTGAATACCAAGCATATTATTATTATTAAGCAAATTACCATGCTATTAAAGACTCTCAAAATAATTTAAGTGAAGCATGAGAGATCAATAGTTTCTTTAAAACAAGTCCACCACCATGCTCTAAAAAGATCTAATTGAAGCACATAGAGCAAAATTATAATGCTCAAAAGATATAAGTGAAGCACATAGAGCGAAACTACATAACTCAAAAGATATAAGCGAAGCATATAAAGTATTCTATCAAATTTCAATTCATATATGGCTCTCTCAAAAGGTGTGTACAGCAAAGATGATTGTGGCACACTAACAAACAAAGACACAAATAATACAAGACGCTCCAAGCAAAACACATATCATGTGGTGAATAAAAATATAGCTACAAGTAAAATTACCGATGGAAGTAGACGAAAGAGGGGATGCCTTCCGGGGCATCCCCAAGCTTTGAATTTTTGGTGTCCTTGGATTATCTTGGGGGTGCCATGGGCATACCCAAGCTTAGGCTCTTGCCACTCCTTGTTCCATAATCCATCAAAAGATTTCACCCAAAACTTGAAAACTTCACAACACAAAACTCAATAGAAATCTCGTGAGCTCCGTTAGAGAAAGAAAACAAAAGACCACCTCAAGGTACTGTAATGAACTCATTCTTTATTTATATCGGTGTTAAACCTACTGTATTCCAACTTCTCTATGGATTATAAACTATTTTAGTTGCCATAGATTCATCAAAATAAGCAAACAACACACGAAAAACAGAATCTGTCAAAAACAGAACAGTCTGTAGTAATCTGTAACTAACGCAAACTTCTGGAACTCCAAAACATCTACAAAAATAGGACGCCCTAGACAATTTTTTTATTGATCAGCAGCAATTGGAATCAGTATTTTATCACGTTCTGGTGATTTTTAACAATTCGGGCACTGAGGACAAAGTTTCTGGAAATTACAGCAAGATCAAATAACTATCATCCAAGAAGATCCTATAGGTCTAACTTGGCACAAACACAAATTAAAACACAAAACCACATCTAAACAGAAGTTAGATGGATTATTTATTCCTAAACAGAAACAAAAACAAAAAAACTAAAAATAAAATTGGGTTTCCTCCCAACAAGCGCTATCGTTTAACGCCCCTAGCTAGGCATAAAAACGAGGATAGATCTAGGTATTGCCATCTTTGGCACTAGGAAAGAAAAGAGCAAATTTCCTTTCTATGGCATTTATCCTCCTATTTTGGGAAAGCACATTGCCATTAATAGAGGAAGTAAGATTGAGCACGTTACGGAAATTTGCATCTAAACTAGATTTCATCTCTTTGATAATTTCGTTTTGGTAGAAGCATAAGAGGGTGGTAGATTCAACCTTATCATTCATGGGGTGCCCAAATATAGTTTTCATCCTTTCATAGGTATCTATAGCATCCCCTTCAAGAAAACCCTCTTCAAAAATAGAATCTAGCACTTGCTTGAAAGAAGCGGGTAATCCAACATAGAAACTTTTCAAGTAAACCTCAATTTGATATTGTGGTACATAGCTAGCCCTAATCCTCAATAACCTATCCCAAGCATCTTTTAAAGACTCATCAAGTAAATAGCGAAAAATTCCAGAGTCATCTTCATCAAAATTATTTAAACTCTCATTGGTAACCCCGGTGGGCCTTTCCATAGCATCATTATTTTTTAGCTTAGAGAGGATAGAGGGGTCATCCAAGGTACTAGTACCCTGGAAAGGACCCTTAATTCTTTTTGGTTCGGCCATGGCAATGAGAAGAAGGCAAACGGAAAAAGAGAAGGAGAAGAAGATTGGGTAAGAGAGGGCGAATAAAATGGCAAGGGTGAAGTGGGGGAGAGGAAAACGAGAGGCAAATGGAAACTAATTTAATGCGGGAGATAGGGATTGTGATGGGTACTTGGTGTGTTGACTTTAGTGCAGACTCCCCGGCAACGGCGCTAGAAATTCTTCTTGCTACCTCTTGAGCTTGCGCTGGATTTCCCCGAAGAGGAGAGGATGATGCATTAGAGTAGCGTAAGTATTTCCCTCAGTTTTTGAGAACCAAGATATCAATCCAGTAGGAGGCTACACGCAAGTCCCTCGTACCTACACAAAAACAATAGCTCCTCGCAACCAACGTGATTAGCGGTTGTCAATCCCTTCAAGGTCACTTACGAGAGTGAGATCTGATAGAGATGATAGATAATATTTTTGGTATTTTTGATATAGAGATGCAAAGTGAAAAGTAAAAGGCAAAGTAAAAAGCAAAGCAATAATAAAGTGATGGAGATTGATATGATGAGAATAGACCTGGGGGCCATAGGTTTCACTAGTGGCTTGTCTCAAGAGCATAAGTATTTCTACGGTGGGTGAACAAATTACTGTTGAGCAATTTACAGAATTGAGCATAGTTATGAGAATATCTAGGTATGATCATGTATATAGGCATCACGTCCGTGACAAGTAGACCGACTCCTGCCTGCATCTACTACTATTACTCCACTCATTGACCGCTATCCAGCATGCATCTAGAGTATTAAGTTAAAAACAGAGTAACGCCTTAAGCAAGATGACATGATGTAGAGGGATAGTTTCATGCAATATGATAAAACCCCATCTTGTTATCCTCGATGGCAAAAATACAATACGTTCCTTGCTGCCCCTTCTGTCACTGGGAAAGGACACCGCAAGATTGAACCCAAAGCTAAGCACTTCTCCCATGGCAAGAAAAACCAATCTAGTAGGACAAACCAAACTGATAATTTGAAGAGACTTGCAAAGATAACCAATCATACATAAAAGAATTCAGAGAAGATTCAAATATTGTTCATAGATAGACTTGATCATATACCCACAATTCATCGATCTCAACAAACACACCGCAAAAAGAAGATTACATCAAATAGATCTCCACGAGAGAGGGGGAGATCATTGTATTGAGATCCAAAAAGAGAGAAGAAGCCATCTAGCTAATAACTATGGACCCGAAGGTCTGAGTGAACTACTCACACTTCATCGGAGAGGCTATGATGATGTAGAAGCCCTCCGTGATGATGGCCCTCTCCGGCGGAGCTCCGGAACAGGCCCCAAGATGGGATCTCGTGGATACAGAAAGTTGCGGTGGTGGAATTAGGTTTTTGGCTCCTGTTCTGATCGTTTGGGGGTACATAGGTATATATAGGAGGAAGGAGTATGTCGGTGGAGTTCCGAGTGGCCCACGAGGCCGGGGGGCGCGCCCTAGGGGGGGCACGCCCCCCACCCTCGTGACCGCCTCTTTGACTCCTTGGAGTAGGGTCCAAGTCTCCTGGTTCACGTTGGGTTAGAAAATCACGGTCCCGAAGGTTTCATTCCATTTGGAGTCCGTTTGATATTCTGTTTCTCCGAAATACTGAAATAGGCAAAAAAAACAGCAATTCTGGGCTGGGCCTCCGGTTAATAGGTTAGTCCCAAAAATAATATAAAAGTGGAAAACAAAGCCCAATATAGTCCAAAACAGTAGATAATATAGCATGCAGCTATAAAAAATTATAGATACGTTGGAGACGTATCAGTCCGCAGCCCCCAGAGTATGGAGTCGAGCTCCTCAACCCAGTGCTTGTCTGATTATTTCAAAGACCTCCCTAGTCTAGGCTTAATGCCGCTCATAATAAGACCATTGGCACGTTCGACTTGACTGTTTGTTTGTGGGTGATAAACAGAGGCGTAATCGAGCTTAATGCCCAGATTAGCACACCAGGTTTTCACCTCATCGACTGTGAAATTGGAGCCGTTATCGGTGATGATGCTATGTGGAACACCATAATGGTGCACAACACCGGATATGAAGTCTATCCCTGGTCCGGCTTCGGCCATTTTAACTGGTTTGGCCTCTATCCACTTAGTGAATTTATCCACCATGACCAGCAGATAATTTTTCTTATGGCTTCCTCCTTTAAGGGGTCCAACCATATCAAGCCCCCAGACCGCGAAAGGCCAAGTGATGGGGATTGTTTGTAAAGCGGTGGTTGGCATATAGCTTTGGTTGGTGAAAAGCAGGAATCCGACGCAACGTTGGACAAGGTCATGTGCGTCTGCTTGGGCCTGCTACCTCTTGAGCACTGCGTTGGTTTTCCCTTGAAGAGGAAAGGGCGATGCAGCAAAGTAGCATAAGTATTTCCCTCAGTTTTTGAGAACCAAGGTATCAATCCAGTAGGAGGCCACGCACGAGTCCCTCGCACCTACACAAACAAATAAATCCTCGCAACCAACGCAATAAGGGGTTGTCAATCCCTACACGGTCACTTACGAGAGTGAGATCTGATAGATATGATACGATAATATTTTTGGTATTTTTATGATAAAGATGCAAAGTAAAGAAAGTAAAATAAAAATGGCGCCAGAAATAGCTTGTTGTCGGGAGATTAAATATGATGGAAAATAGACCCGGGGGCCATAGGTTTCACTAGTGGCTTCTCTCGAGAGCAAACGTATTTACGGTGGGTGAACAAATTACTATTGAGCAATTGACAGAATTGAGCATAGTTATGAGAATATCTAGGTATGATCATGTATATAGGCATCACGTCTGAGACAAGTAGACCGACTCCTACCTGCATCTACTACTATTACTCCACACATCGACCGCTATCCAGCATGCATCTAGAGTATTAAGTTCATAAGAACAGAGTAACGCTTTAAGCAAGATGGCATGATGTAGAGGAATAAACTCAAGCAATATGATATAAACCCCATCTTGGTATACTCGATGGCAACAATACTATACGTGCCTTGCTGCCCCTACTGTCACTGGGAAAGGACACCACAAGATTGAACCGAAAGCTAAGAACTTCTCCCATTGCAAGAAAGATCAATATAGTAGGCCAAACCAAACTGATAATTCGAAGAAACTTGCAAAGATAACCAATCATACATAAAGAATTCAGAGAAGATTCAAATATTGTTCATAGATAAACTTAATCATAAACCCACAATTCATCGGTCTCAACAAACACACCGCAAAAGAAGATTACATCGAATAGATCTCCATAAGAGAGGGGGAGAACATTGTATTGAGATCCAAAAAGAGAGTAGAAGCCATCTAGCTAATAACTATGGACCCAAATGTCTGAGGTAAACTACTCACACTTCATCAGAGAGGGTATGGTGTTGATGTAGAAGCCCTCCGTGATCGATGCCCCCTCCAGCGGAGCTCCGGAACAGGCCCCAAGATGGGATCTCACGGGTACAGAAGGTTGCGGCGGTGGAATTAGGTTTTTGGCTCCGTATCTGGTAGTTTGGGGGTACGTAGGTATATATAGGAGGAACAAGTACGTCGGTGGAGCAACGTGGGGCCCACGAGGGTGGAGGGCGCGCCCAGGGGGGTAAGTGCGCCCCCCTACCTCGTGGCCTCCTGGTTGATGTCTTGACGTAGGGTCCAAGTCCTCTGGATCATGTTCGTTCCGAAAATCACGTTCCCGAAGGTTTCATTCCGTTTGGACTCCGTTTGATATTCTTTTTCTACGAAACTCTAAAATAGGCAAAAAACAGCAATGCTCGGCTAGGCCTCTGGTTAATAGGTTAGTCCCAAAAATAATATAAAAGTGTATAATAAAGCCCAATAATGTCCAAAACAGAATATAATATAGCATGGAACAATAAAAAATTATAGATACCTTGGAGACGTATCAGGGCCGTCGGCCAATAGAAACCTGTACAGAAGGCCTTGCTTACAAGGGCACGAGCCGCGGTGTGGTGACCACCAAGACCGGCAGGAATTTCAGCCAAGAGCTGCCGCCCCTCTTCCTCGGAGATACATCTTTGAAGTACTTCGGTAGCACTTTTCTTGTAGAGTTCTCCGCTGTGAACCTTGTAGGCTTTCGAGCGCCGGACAACGCGGCGAGCCTCATTCTGGTCCTCAGGGAGTTCTCGCCTATTAAGGTAGGTCAAGAAGGGTTTGTTCCATGGGGCAATGAGTGCCATGATAAGATGGGCCGACGGTGTTATTTCGGTGGCTGAGCCTCCGATGATATCGGTGTGTTCGAAATCTGAGGTTATGGTCGGATCTGGACTGGTGTTGCCGCTCTCCCCTTGCCACACCACGGATGGCTTGAAAAGACCTTTCCAGAAAGATGTTAGGTGGGACCGGGTTGCGCTTGGCGCCGATGCAAGCAAGGATATCCACCGCTCGATTACTTTCTCGAGCCACATGATGAAACTCGAGCCCCTCGAATCGAGCCAACATTTTGAGAATGGCGTTACAATAAGCCACCATCTTCGGATCTTTGGCATCGAAATCTCCACTTATTTGAGATATTGTGAGGTTTGAGTCCCCGCGCACTTCCAGGCATTGTATGCCCATGGAGATAGCCATCCGAAGACCATGCAGCAAGGCCTCGTATTCGGCTGCATTGTTGGAGTCTGTTTATAATATTTGGAGTACGTACTCAACTGCATATCTAGTGGGGGACGTTAAGATGACGCCCGCCCCTAATCCCGCCAGCATTTTGGAACCATCGAAGTGCATAACCCAGTTGGAGTATGTGCGGTACTCTTTAGGGAGTTCGGCCTATGTCGATTCGGCGACGAAGTCAGCCAGTACTTGGGATTTAATGGCTCGGTGCGGTTTGTATGTTATGTTGAATTGAAGGAGCTCAATGGCCCACATGGCAATCCGGCCCGTGGCATCGCGATTGTTTATTATGTCGTTGAGTGGTACCTTGGAAGCCACTTTGATCGAGCACTCTTGAAAGTAGTGTCTCAGCTTCTGGGATGCCATGAAGACCGCGTATGCTATCTTTTGGTAATGAGGGTATCGGGATTTGCATGGTGTGAGAACGATGGATACGTAGTATACCGGTTTCTGGAGCGGGAACTTGTGTCCATCCTGCTCTCGCTCGACAACGAGCACGGCACTCTCCAGCTGGTGTGTTGCCGATATGCATTATAACATGGGTTCGCCGACGTTCGGTGCGGCCATAATTGGGTTGCTCGCTAAAGGAGCCTTTATTTCTTCTAGTCCGGTCGTTGTCGTATCCATCCACTCAAAGTGGTCGGTGCTTCAGAGAAGGCGATAAAGTGGCAATGATTTTTCTCCTAATCTGGAGATAAAGCGGCTTAAAGCTGCCACGCATCCAGCTAGCTTTTGGACCTGTTTAAGGTCTTAGGGCAGTGTCGGTGGGAAACGACACCTATGGGATCACAAGAATCCCTACTACGGTTACGGGGCGTGGGGGTCGTGAGAAGAGCGGATCAAACAGGTAGCACACGGTTCGCTTATCCAGGTTCGGGCCGCGAGGACGCGTAAAACCCTACTCCTGCTTTGGTGGATTGTATATCAGTGTTCTTGAGCTAGCTATGGGGCGTGAAGAGCTCCAAAAAGCCGAATCCTCCTCCTGGTCGCCTCGGGCCTCCTTTTATAGGAAAGGGGTTGCCACAGTGGCACACAGGAGGTGGAAAGGGTACAGTAATGCGAGGTTATCCCTCGCATTACATGACAAGGCGCATTTAATGCGCCTTGCTTAGGTGTCCTTGCTTTATCGGGGACGGGGGAGAGCCCTGTCCCGTCCGTTGCCGCTCCCTCTTGCGTTGACACGCGCCCTGGCCAGCGGTGCTTGTGGTGCCATGTAGGCAGGCAAGCAGATGAGGTGGCGCAGTGGTGGGTCTCCATGAAGATCTGCACGCCGCCACGCAGGTGCCTGCCCAACCAGTTGGGTCGGAAGCTGCATGCGAACGGCGGTGGAGGTGCGACTGGTGCGGGCCTGATGGTGGCCCCACGGGTGTCCTTGGCAATGGCCTTGCTGGGGCCCCGGTAAGGGTCTTGCCGTGGCGCTCGCTGTCATCCCCGGCAAGGCTCTTGCCGGGGGCCTATTGGTCCTCCTTGGCTGGGATCCCACCAAGGGTCATCATCTTCTTAAGTGGGCATCTGGTCTTGAATGTCTTCACAAAGATCTGCATGCCACCACGGGGATGTCTCCCGAATCCTTGCCCCATGGGGGCAGTGGACTCAACGGTGACCTCGCTTCATAGGTGTGGGGCGAGCTGCCACGGCAAGGATCTTGCCGGGCTAGCTAAAGCTGCCCCCCGGCAAGGATCTCGCGGGGGGGATGCTCTGTCCCCTTTGCTCTTTGTGGTCTTGGTCTTGGTGTCGTTCTGCTTCTCTTCAGCTTCGGCCTTACCTTGGTTTACCTCCCTTGACGTGCTCGGTGTGGCGGTGCCCGTGGCTCAGACTGCCCGTGCACAGTCATAGGGGTACAAAAAGTGTACCCCCTTTTTGTACACCGACAGGAGCCCCCGGGCCTGGGCCACACATAAGCGCAACGCGTTGTTGGGCTAGGCCCAAGAACGGTGCGCGGGCAGGCTGGGCGGTTTTTACCGCGGTAAGTTTCTCCGCGCGCTGCGCTTCCCATGCTTCCCGCGCGTGGCGCAGCGTGGGGAGGCGTGTGTGACATGGGTGGCATGCGTGGGGTTGCTTCCCGCGGGCATGCGTCACATCATAGTTAATGTGAAAGGAGGTGGCCCCCGTTCTCCCCCATAAGAAGGAATAATCACGGGCGCGCTGCTCACTTTTTCCTCTTCCTTCGTGCCTTTTCCAATCTCAGAGCCACCTCTCCCTTTCTTCCTTCCCTTGCAAGATCTCGCCGTCGCCTGCCATTGCTGCTTCGCCACCCCCCTTCCTCAATCCTTTAGACTCCTTGGTCGCCATGGCGCCCAAATCCGCCAAAGGCAAGGGGGTGGCTAAGGGCTCTGGGACCGTGGAGCCACCGGAGAGCGTGCTGCAGGGGGACAAGACGAAGTCCGCCTTCTTCTTCCCCTTGACGGTTGACGTTCATGAGCTCCGGGCCTCTTTCAAGCCCCTATGGGGAGTGAAGACGGGGGGAGAGAACTCAGGACACCCGGCGACGCGCGTCATCCCTGCCGCTTGCGCTGATCCTGCCCCAAATCGGTACCCCTTCTTCATTGACTACTTTTCTTGCGGGTTATGCCCTCCTTTCTCTGATTTCTTCTGCGACATTTTGCAGACCTTCGGTTTTCGCCTCTTGGATTTTACTCAGAACGCGGTGGCGTGCATGTCTTGCTTTGCGCATATTTGCGAGGGCTTTGCCGGAGTGCAGCCCAACACGTCGCTCTTCCGCCATTATTTTTATCCTCGAATCCAAACGGGAGGTGCCGTCGCTGGTTGCGTCACCTAGATCCCAAGATCCAAGGAGGCGTACCCGGATGGTGCCATGAAGGAGAGGTGGGATGAATGTCGTGACCGGTGGTGCTGGATTGAAGATGAAGACCCGCCGGAATTTTGCAAGGTCCACCGAGCGCCGCCGGTCCGCGACAACGATTGGGGCCACGTCGACGCCGCCGATGGGAGGCTCACTGTCGCCACCACCAGGATTCTCCGGCTGACCCGGGCTGGGCTCACCCTCGAGATGATCGGGGCGGATTTCATCCGCCGCCAGATCGCCCCGCTGCACAATAAGGGGAGGCCAGCTTGGCTCTTCACGAATCTGGCTGACATCATGCGGCTCTGCCCTGGCCTCGACCACAACTTCACGGTGATGGCGCATGCCCACTTCTGCCAGCGGCTCTTCTAGCTGGATGTCGATTGAGACGGCGAGGTCGAGCTGACCGGCAAGGCCGCAAGGGTTGCCGTGAAGGCTGGCAAGGCCGTCAAGGGGCCGCTCTTCAAGTTGCCAGTGGGGGTGGTCCCATTGTGCAATAACTCGCGCCGGTCCGAGATCATCACCATGATGCCGGACTGCAATGCGCGCGGCCCCGTTCCGAGCTGGAGGGAGCGGACGGCCGCAGATGTGCAGCAGTTCTTCGACACCTTGATTGAGGTGTACGTCAGTGCTGACGCCGAGTGGTGGCTTGTCATGGACACCACTCAGGCGGAGCTGGACTACATCGCCACCAGGGCGAAGGAGGCACATCTTGCTCTGGAGGCCGGCGGCGCCGGGGGCGTGGAGGATGAGGTCGCCGCAGCCGCGAAGGAGGAGCAGTTGTCCCTGTCGACGCCAGCCACTAAGGAGGCCAGCAACGCCGACACCAGGGCTCCGCTCGTCGAGGAAGCGGCCGATGAGTCGTTGAAGGAGGAGGGCATGGCGGCAGGCTTGACGCCAGTCAGGGGAAGAGGGCGAGTCCTGCGGCGGGCTAGCTCTGGCGAGCCGGTCCGACCTGGTAGGGCCAGCGGCCTCAATTGACCCTGGAAGGGTCCGGGCGTCACACAAGGGCCTCGGCAGCAAAGAGGCTGACGAAGGCCGCCGAGAAGAAGAAGGCGGCAGCCTCTTCCTCATCTGGGTGCACACAGACCCCGCCGCCTTCTTCGCCTCCTCCGGTAGGCGTCGACTCGGATGATGATGCGGAGCTCCCCTTTGATCTCGGGCCTCTCAGCCCGGAGAGGAAAAGGAAACTGGCAGAAGAGGAGGAGATGGATGACGAGTAAGTACTCCATTCTTTACTGTCATTTCCATTTCCCTGAATTGGGTCACTTGTCTTGATCCATTTTTGCTTTTGTAGGGATGCAGAGACGTTGGCCTAGAGGGCGAAAAGGGCGAGGACCTTGGCGAGCAGCCAGCCCCCGGCTGGGGCTTCAAAGACACCATTGGTGGTGCTGAGCAGCCCGGACAGCAGCCCCCGGCGCAGACCCCAGCGTAAGTTCATCACCTCCTTCTTACTCGACATGGGGTAGGCGCTCAATGCCACGACGCTGACCTTGCCGGGTTTGCAGGAGGGGAGCGGCAGCAGGAGGAGCCGCAGAGGGCTACTCCTAACACACCACCCCCATCGACTACGCCGCCGCGGGGGGCGTCCCCGGCAAGGGCATCAGGCACGGAGCCCACACCCATGGAGGAAGAGGGGAACTTGGGCGCTGGTGGCTCTGCCTTGACGCCAAAGGCTGGCGGAGAGGGGACTTCTGCTTCACAGCCCGACACTGGTGAGTCGCCCGTCCTTCGTCTCTTGTTCTTTTCCCTTATGCTTCTCTTGGCTTCATTGCTCCTACTACTGCCCAGGCCCTCCTTCAACAGATACGGAGGACGTGGACACCGTTGTTAGAGATATCGCCAAAGAGGCCGCGGCTGAGGCCGACAAGATTGCCGCCGAGGAGGCCGCCGCTAATGAGGCTGCCGCTGATGAGGCCGCCAAGGGCGCGGCCGAGGACACCGCTGCGGGGGCCGCCAAGGCCACCGACGAGGCTTCCGACGAGGGCGCCAGCGGTGGTCCTGCCGGGGGGGGCGGCAAGGCCTCCGCCGAGGAAGAGGTGATGAATGATCAGCCTCCTTCCTCCTCAACCTCGGGCACCGGCAGGTATCTGAAGGTGGGCGATGATCTTTTCGTCCACCTCCCAGGGGCGTCAAGCTGAGTGCCCGCCGAAGGAGAAGTTTTTGATGGCGAGGTGCTTGCCGCCACCGGGTCGAGGTTGTCGACGCGCCGGGCATTGGCGGCGATGGTTCTCCAGAAGAGCAGCTCTTCGGCGCCATGGGGGCCAATTTCCGGAAGCTCCAAGTGCTCTACCGCGCCCGCCTGGACAAAGTCAAGTCCAGGGCGGCAACGGTGGACAACGTGGAGGCGGACTTCAAGGCGCGCGTCGCCGAGACGCAGACTTGGTTCCTCCAGTCTCGCGAGGAGTAGAGGGCCTTCCAGGAGAAATTAGCCCAGCACAATGTGGAGCTCGCCATGAAGCTGGCCGACATCGAGAAGGCCCAGGAGAAGGCGGCGAACTTGGCTGCCGTGGCCGAAGCCACCCGGAACCAGCATCAAGCCGCCTTGGACTCTCAGGAGGAGGATCTCTCTGCGCGTGAGGCGAAGCTTGCCGCAACGCTCCGCGGCAAGGACGAGGAGCTCGAGACCCTTGTCGCGCGGCGGACCCGCGAGCTGGAGCAGAGGCACAAAGAGGCACTCGATGCCCAAGCCCTGGCCCACGCCGGCAAGGTGAAGGAGCTGGAAGCGGAGCGGGACGAGCTGAAGGAGCAGGCCCGCAAGCTGTCCGGCGAGAAGAACATGCTCAACCGCGCCTTGGCAGAGGCGCAAGGAGCGGTCATCAGCAGGGCCGGGGAGCTCTCCGAGGCGCAGAACTCCATCAGAGACCTCAAGCTGAAGCTGGAGGATCTCGAGAAGCTATCGTCGGAGAGTAGGGATTGGGAGAAGACCTTGACCCAGAGCCTGGAGGAGGAGAAGCAGCTGCGGGTGAACGAGGCCGCCTCCCACCAAGAATACGTGGCGGGCAAGAACAGGTGGATCAGCCATCTGGAGGTCATCCCTGGCAGGGTTACCTCGCAATTGGCCACCATGGGGATGCCAAACGTGAGGTACGCCCCTGAGCGTAGCGGGACCGTCAACGCCAAGCTAACCCAGTTCTTCGAGGGCATCCTCGGGGCCTTGGCCTATCTCCATTCCAACAGGACGGCCACGCTGGCCGAGGAGGCCCGGCGACTTTGCCGGAGGGTCGTGACAAAGGTCCTCACCAAGGTGGCGTACCGGAATCCCGATCTTGACTTCGCAGCCGCGATGAAGAGCTTGCCGGAGGGTGCTGACCCTGCGGTGCTCAAGGAGCACATCAAGCCCATCACCGACTGCATCAACGAAATCAAGAGGGTGGAAGGCCAGCGCCGGGATTAGGCATCCCATTCTCCTTTGCTGCTGATGGTTCCCGATCAAGACAAATTTTATCTTTAGTTAGGACCACAGCAATGATGAGATGTAATATAACTTTGAAGTACTCTTAATTTTCATGCATGTTATTTCCCCGTTCAATTCCTCTTTGTATGTGTGCCCAACGCCGATCGGGAAGGCTTGCCGGCACGGAAGCCCCAAGCGGCGTCTTGGGGATGGATCCCCATGGCCTGCCGGGTACGCGTGCGGCCGGACGAGCCACCTCCCCGTTCCGAACACAGCCGCCCGAACTGTTGAGCTTAACTCGAGTCAGAATCGAGGGCGTTGCCGATCACGGGAGGCTACTCCGCCACTCTCGACGCAGCCGCTTGAGCTGTTGAGCGGACTCGAAACAGGGCAAGGGCGTTGCCGATCGTGGTAGAGCCCCCTGGCGTGCAGGTTTTTCAGACAAAGGCGCGATATCTCCGGGGGGAATAACCTCAAATAAAAAGGGTAGTATAAGCAAGGGTTCAGTGCAACTTAGCTTCTGTTTGCGATCGCTCGAGTGCCGATCTCCTGGCCCCTTTTCTTCTTCAAGGGTCACGAAGATGAAGGAGCGCCGAGCTAACTGCCACAGCCGATTCTCACAACTGCGCTGCCCCCTACCTGGCGTGCCAAAGATGTCGGTGGGAAACGACACCTATGGGATCACAAGAATCCCTACTACGGTTGCGGGCGTGGGGGTCGTGAGAAGAGCGGATCAAACAGGTAGCACACGGTTTGCTTATCCAGGTTCAGGCCGCGAGGACGCGTAAAACCCTACTCCTGCTTTGGTGCATTGTATATCAGTGTTCTTGAGCTAGCTATGGGGCGTGAAGAGCTCCAAAAAGCCGAATCCTCCTCTTGGTCGCCTCGGGCCTCCTTTTATAGGAAAGGGGTTGCCACAGTGGCACATAGGAGGTGGAAAGGGTACATTAATGCGAGGTTATCCCTCGCATTACATGACAAGGCGCATTTAATGGGCCTTGCTTAGGTGTCCTTGCTTTATCGGGGACAGGGGAGAGCTTTGTCCCGTCTGTCGCCGCTCCCTCTTGCGTTGACACGCGCCCTAGCCAGCGGTGCTTGTGGTGCCATGTAGGCAGGCAAGCAGCTGAGGTAGCACAGTGGTGGGTCTCCACGAAGATCTGCACGCCGCCACGCAGGTGCCTTCCCAACCGGTTGGGTCGGCAGCTGCATGCGAACGACGGTGGAGGCGCAACTGGTGCGGGCCTGATGGTGGCCCCACGGGTGTCCTTGGCAAGGGCCTTGTGGTCCTCCTTGGCTAGGATCCCGCCAAGGGTCATCACCTTCTTAAGTGGGCATCTGGTCTTGAATGTATTCACAAAGATCTGCATGCCACCACGGGGATGTCTCCCGAATCCTTGCCCCATGGGGGCAGTGGACTGAAGGGTGACCTCGCTTCGTAGGTGTGGGGCGAGCTGCCACGGCAAGGATCTTGCCGGACTAGCTAAAGCTACCCCCCGGCAAGGATCTCGCCGGGGGGGGTCTGCTCTGTCCCCTTTGCTCTTTGTGGTCTTGGTCTTGGCGTCGTTCTGCTTCTCTTCATCTTCGGCCTTACCTTGGTTTACCTCCCTTGCCGTGCTCAGTGTGGCGGTGCCCGTGGCTCAGACTACCCGTGCACAGTCATAGGGGTACAAAAAGTGTACCCCCATTTTTGTACACCGACAAGCAGGCCTTATTAAGGTCTTTGCAATTGATGCACATGCGCTAGGATTTATCCTGCTTTGGCACCATCACCAAGTTTGCTAGCCAGTCAGGGTGTTTTGTTTCTCTAATGAATCCGGCCTTGATGAACTTGGCTAACTCCTCCCCCATAGTTTGACGTTTGGGTTCGGAAAAGCGCCGCAGTGTTTGCTTGACCGGTTTATATCCCTTCAATATATTGAGGCTATGTTCAGCCAACCTGGATGGGATTCCTGGCATATCAGAGGGGTGCCAGGCGAATATGTCCCAGTTCTCGTGCAGGAACTCTCATAGCGCGACATCAACCGTTGGGTCCAGTTGTGCCCCGATGGATGCTGCCTTCTTGGGGTCCATTGGATGGACTTGAAATTTGACTATTTCATCTGCTGGTTTAAAGGAGGTGGATTTGGGTTGCTTGTCCAGGATTACATCGTCCCTATCCACCATGGAGCGTAGTGCGGTTAGTTCTTCGGCCGCCAGGGCTTCGGACAATGACACGATGGCCAAGGATGCGGTTTTATTTCCGACGCGGAGTGCTATGTTCGGATCACTGGTGTTGGGGATATACCCCACGGTGTAACCCACCGGATGTATGACCCGGCTTGAGCGTGGCGACTCCCTGGTGACCCGCCCGGAGCTTGGCGATTCACGGATAACCTGCCCAATTTTGGCGACTCGTTAGTAACCCGGCGGGCGGGTCAGATGGACAACAAGGCCCAAAACCTAGAAGGCCGGTTCATGTTATGATGGGCCGGTTTAAGAGGAAAGGGATGACGAATATTTCCTTTACAAGGAAGCAACACCCGGACTTGATATCAGCATCCCCAAGTGTGAATGCTCGCAAGTGCACAAGTTTGATCAAGGATAATTTCAATCACTTGTTCTAGCATCAATACATGCCATAACAGTAGCTCATCTCGTAAAACTTTTCATGATCAAGTAACAACCTATTCACATGTTAAAGTATAGATCATGAACTTTCTTGAAAACTAGAAAACAATGCTCTTAGTCATCAAACAATTGCAATTCATCTTATTTCCTGGAAGGGTCTATGTCAGAGCTTCATTCAGGAGACTCCACATACTCAACTATCATTTAATCTTTCACAATTGCTAACACTCACGTTATATTTATGGGTTCAAAGTTTTAATCAGACACAGAGAAAGATAGGGGTTTATAGTTTCGCCTCTCAACCTTTTACCTCAAGGGTAATGTCAACAATAATAACTCATGAAAACCTACATCCAAGTAGATATATATATATATATCCGGATCGCTCCAACACAAAGCGCTTGCCAAAGGAAAAAGTGTAGAAAGGAAAGGTGATGATCACCATGACTCTTGGATAAGGTAGAAGATAAAATTAAAAGATAGGCCCTTTGCAGAGGGAAGCAGAGGTTGTCATGCACTTTTATGGTTGGATGCACAAAATATTAATGCAAAAGAACGTCACTTTATATTGCCTCTTGTGATAGAGACCTTTATTATGCAGTCCGTCGCTTTTATTACTTCCCTATCACAAGTTCGTATAAAGCTTATTTTCTTCCCACTAATAGATCATACATATTTAGAGAGCAATTTTTATTGCATGCTCCGATGACAACTTACTTGAAGGATCTTACTCAATCCATAGGTAGCTATGGTGGACTCTCATGGCAAAACTAGTTTAAGGGAAATTTGGAAGCACAAGTAGTATCTCTACTTGGTGCAAAGAGTTTGGCTAGCATAAGGGGGAAAGGCAACCTCGGCATGTTGGATGATCCATGACAATATACTTTATTTCGGATAGAAGCAAACATAACCCATTACGTTGTCTTCCTTGTCCAACATCAACCTTTTAGCATGTCATATTTTAATGAGTGCTCATAATTACAAAAGATGTCCAAGATAGTATATTTATATGTGAAATCTCTCTTCCTTCACTATTCTTTCATGAATTGTTCAAGTGACCAATTCTACGTTTGCTAACTTTCAATGAGTTTACTACCTATACTTATTATGTGTGAAGTCATTAGTCCCCATGTTATAAGCATATGAAACATATATAAATTCATATTTATGACATTCAATTCATTCAACCATTTACTCATACGATATTTGTGAAGCACATGAGTAAATGACAAACTACTCCAAAAGGTATAAGTGAAGAACACTGAGTAGTCAAATAATTAACTAGCCATGGGAGGATTATTTTTCATTAAATAATTCAGATCGAATGATTTTATCCAAACATCAAGTAAAAATGAAAACACGCTACAAGCAAAACACATATCATGTGACGAATAAAAATATAGCTGCGAGCACTAGCGCAGAACCGGGCAATAGCACCGGTTCGTAAGGCCCTTTAGTGCTGGTTCCATAACCGGCACTAAAGTGTGGTCACTAAAGCCCCCCCTTTAGTACCGATTCAGCACAAACCGGTGCTAAAGGGCAACCACGTGGCACGAGCCAGCTCCGGGGGTCGGGAGCACCAACCGGTACTAAAATGTTTGGGGGGTTTTTGGTTTTATGATTTCTTTTTCATTTAATTTTGTGTTTTCCATTTTAATCCTTTTTCGTTTGCTGGTATTTTACGATACTACACATTGTACACGTTATCCATATATATATAAATAGAATTTCTAGTTGAACCAATCATATATATACCATCAATGTCTCACAAACCACCATATTAATTCACACATACACACATGTATAGCTATATACAATTTCTCCTACATATGCATGTTTCCTTCGGAGCCAGTGGCATTAGCCTAATTGGTGCCTTCGGAGCACGATGACAATTGGAAGTGGTTCATGACCCGGTCGATGGGGGCAGTAGCGGGTAATAGTATTCTCCCTTCAGATTTATGACCTGGTCGAGCAAAAATCCCGCTATTTCCTCTTGAAGTGCTTCTACGCGCTCCGTTTCTAGGAGCTTGTCCCGCACCTCTTTGAACTGTTAAGAAGGAGATCAATATGCATGTGTATTAGTTGTGTGACTAGATATCGATAATGGTGTAAAAATTGTGAATAGTGTTCTGACGCCATCCTGTCTTTGAGATCTGCTCCTTTCGGACGCCATCATGCGAATGTTCTCGCAAACGCAGAATGCACACAGATTAGTCCCCTGCGCCTGCTTCAGGGCCTTTATTACGAGAATGGAATTTAATTTGATCAGATAATAATTAATCAAGCATGAACCCAATGCCATAGCGTCCACCTTTTCTCATTTCATACATCTTCATCCTGCATAATACCACAGAAAATAATATAATGAGGATAATTATAGGTAATGATTGATCAAAAGGATCACTACAGCTAGCTTGAGACTTAAATTACAGAAAGAAATCACTTACAGACAATAGCAACTGACGATAGATTTGTCGAGTGCGTCTTGATTGTATAACTGAAACAGTTCAGAATACTCATCCACGGGGTATCTATCCATCCACGGGGTATCTATCCAGCATTGCGTCAAACGGGGCGGAACCCACGCTGCTTCTCGGCATGGATGGGGAGGTGGTATCCAATGCTGGATCATCCGCTAGCTGCTGCAGCTGCTGAGACCCCCTTTGCTGGCTAAGTGAGTCGATCTTCTCCTGCTACCGCTGGAATTTGATTGCCAAGTCTTCGTGCGCTGATTCTAGGCCTTGAAGGCGTTCATAGTCGAGCTTCCTCTGCTCCTCATCCATCTTCCTCTTCTTCTCCTCCGCAATCTTCTTTCTTGCACGGGTTCTGTAGTCGGCGTTCCAGTCTGAAAACCCCTCATACCACAGAATAGCGCCCATGCCTCGTGTTCTTCCCGGGTGTTCAGGATTTCCTAGGGCACGCGTAAGCTCGTCGTTCTCTCTGTTGGGCTCGAACAACCCGGATCGAGCCTCTTCTATTGCAACAAGTAGCTTATCTTCGGCTCCGTCCAGACATGCCTTCTTGGACACTTTGCCTGTCTTTGGGTCCAACTCCCCCCCATGCGCATAGAACCAAGTCCTGCACCAAGGGGGCCAGCTCAATGTTTCTGGAGTGACACTTGCATCCAGCATCTCTTTCTCAGACTTATCCCACTTAGGCATTCCCACCGCATAGCCACCTGGCCCCAGCTTATGGAACTTATCCTTTTTTGCGGCATTGGCCTTGTTTATTCTTGACCGTTCCTTAGATAATTCTGAATCCTTGAATTTCACGAAATCGTCCCAATGAGCACTTTGATTCTCTAGTGTTCCCTCGAATACTGGAGTCTTCCTTCCTCCCTTGACGTACTTGTCCCATTCATGATTCTTGTGGTTCTTGAATGCAACCGCCATCTTCCTAAGAGCAGCGTCCTTGACTTTCTGCACATCTGCTTCTGTGAAATGATCTGGTAGGGTGAAATGTTCCATGAGAGTATCCCAAAGCAGACTTTTTTGTCTGTTGTCGACAAAAGTAAGATCTGGACATGGCTTTGCTTGCTTTCTCGATTCTTGAAGGGAGATCGGGAGTTGGTCCTTCACAAGAACTGCGCACTGACGAACGAACTTGTCCGCAATCTTCTTAGGCGCTAATGGTTCGCCATTAGGTTTGATTGCCTCGATATTATACTTTACGCCCTCCTTCAACTTTTTGTTCGGGCCTCGTTTCGTCCTGTTGCCTGAAGATTTGCTCGATCCGGATGGCTGAAAGAAGAAAGATCGATTCGTTAATATATCTTCAACTCATTTAAAACATGTGATGATCACCAGATGCCTGCTTATATAAATATATATACCTTTCCGGTGTTGTCATAATCGTAGTTCATGACTTCATCAATTCGGTCATCGCGATCGAATATCATATCACCCTCTCCGGTGATGTTTAGAAATTCAGAGCCGTCATAATCTTCTTCATCCTGATCATCATCTGGCCCGCGTATTATATCGAACATGGTCTGTTCTCCCTCTCTGTTGGTATTGTCCGCCATAGCTTTTATTAACTATGCCAAAAGAAATATAAAACAATTTAGTATTCAAATTACATCGTCTCAAATAATAGATATAATCTCGAATACATCGTCTCGAATAATAGATATAATCTTGAATACATCATCTCGAATAATAGATATAATCTCGAATACATCGTCTCGAATAATATATAATCTCGAATACATCGTCTTGAATATTATATATCGAGTACATCACTGGCTAGGTAGCTAATAAAGATCGAATACTACAGAAGAATCTAGGACACTCGCGGTTCCTGCGGCACGGGCGGTGGACACCCAAAGAGAAGGAACCCTCACAGGATCATAGCTGAAGTGGGATCCCTGAAGAAACTGCCAGGTATTGGAGAACCTGCCGCCCTCTAACGCAACCATGTAGCAATGGACGTGCTCGTCCTCCTCCCTGACACGGCGACGTACCACCTCCGGCGGGGCCGGCTCCCTCCGCACCGAAACTGGCCCACGCGAACGCCACCAAATGAGATCAGGGTCGACGACAGGACCCGGGGCCGGGTTCCTCATCAAGCGGCGCGCCCCTCCAGGCAGCACCTCCCAGTGCCAGCCCGGCGGAGCCCAGTCCCGGACATGGGTTAGTCGGACGTTGTCGCGGACGGGTCGACGGCGAGGATGCGGGCCGGGCATCGTCGAGAACAAATACTAGCTATATGCCCGCGAAAAGTAACATTTTTTTAATGATTGGATTTTGATAACTAAAATTTCTAACATTTCTATATAACTAACATTTCTATAACATTTGTAATATTTCTAGAACTAAAAAAAAAGAAAAATTTCTAACTTTTTTATAACTATTTCTCTAACTAAAAAACAGAAAAATTTCTAACAATTCTAACATTTCTAACTATTTCTAAAAAACGGAAAAATTTCTAACAATTTCTAAAAAACAGAAAAATTTCTAACAATTCTAACTTTCTTATAACTATTTCTATAACTAAAAAATAGAAAATTTTCTAACAATTCTAACATTTCTAACTATTCTAACAATTCTAACATTTCTAACTAGGGTTGATTTGATAAATGCCACTCCAATTATGGCGATTCTGAGAAATGCCACTCCAATTATGGTGATTCTGAGAAATGCCACTCCAATTATGGCGATTCTGAGAAATGCCACCGCAATTTCCAAACTTTGAAAAATGCCATTTCATGCCACTTCCAGTGGCATTTTTCGAAGTCTGCAGTGGTGTTCTTCAAAGATTGCAAAATTTGCAGTGGCATTTTTCAAAGTTTGGAAATTGCAATGGCATTTTTATGAATCGCCATAATTGGAGTGGCATTTATCTAATTAACCCTTCTAACTATTGTAACAATTCTAACATTTCTAACTATTTCTAAAAAACAGAAAAAATTTCTAACAATTCTAACATTTCTAACAATTCTAACATTTCTAACTATTTCTAAAAAACAGAAAAATTTCTAACAATTTCTAAAAAACAGAAAAAATTTCTAACAATTTTAACTTTTTTATAACTATTTCTATAACTAAAAACAGAAAATTTTCTAACAATTCTAACATTTCTAACAATTCTAACATTTCTAACTATTCTAACAATTCTAAAATTTCAAACTATTTCTAAAAAACAGAAAAATTTCTAACAATTTCTAAAAAACAGAAAAATTTCTAACTATTTGTATAACTAAAAAACAAAAAATGTATGTGTGTGTGTGCCGCGCTCACTGGCGAGGCAAGAGGCGACGGGTGGCGGCGACGGGGACGGCGACGGGCGCGGCGACGACGGGGATGACGACGACGGGGACAGGGACGGGGCGGCGATGACGGGGACGGGGACGTATGGGCTGGGGCGGCAACGACGACGGGGACGTACGGGGTGGCGACGATGGGGACGGGGACGACGCGGGACGGGGCGGCGCTCCGCACTATTATGGATAGTCAAATAATGGGAAAATTGGATTCAATTGTCAACTGGTCCTATCGAAAGTAGGATTGACTATGGATTCGAGCCATCGCACATGGTTTGATGACGGGGACGTCGGGGACGGGGACGACAGGGCGGCGATGACGGGGACGGGGCGGCGACGGGGGCGGCGACGAGGGATGGAGACGTACGGGGGGCGCGGCGGGCGACGGTGCAGAGGAGAAGAAGCAGATGAGAAACTGAAATTTTTGTAAGTGTTGTTTATATAGGAGGGGCCTTTAGTACCGGTTGGAGCCACCAACCGGTACTAAAGGCCTGTTTTGGCCAGGCCAAGCGGCGGGAAGCGACCCCCTTTAGTACCGGGTGGTGGCTCCAACCGGTACTAAAGGCCCCCCTTTAGTACCGGTTGGTGCCACGACCCGGTACTAAAGGGGGTGCGCTGGCGCAGGTGCGGTGCGGCAAGTTTAGTCCCACCTCGCTAGCCGAGGGGCGACCGCACTGGTTTATAAACCCCCGTGCGGTAGCTCTCTCGAGCTCCTCTCCAAAGCAGGCCTACTGGGCCTACATGTTCTGTGCTGCCCTGTTGGCCTACTAGGCCTTTGCGGGCATGCATCCTGGCCCAACAACAGGTTGAGTTTCTAGTCGTATGCCGGCTGCTTTGGCCTAGTAGGCGGGCTTTTTTATTTTTTATTTTTGCTTTATTTATTTTTGAGTTGTTTTTTGTGTATTTAGAGTTTCTTTGTGAATATTTTTGCTTTAGGTACAAAAAATTACAAACTTTCTATTAGTGCCCGTAGTTTTCAAATTTGAATAGTTTAAATTTTGAATTATTTGAAATTAGTGTGAATCACTAGTTTGTGAATAACTTAACTTTAAAAATCAGTAAAGGCATGAAAGAATTTGTTTGCACATAAAATTTCTTCGCGTTTCAAATGCCAAAACACATAATTAACTACCCTAACTATTACGGAGATTCCCTTCTGGGTGTGAAACACAGAAGAAAGTGATGATAGTGAAGCCGATCACATCCCAGATCTTTGGGTGTGAAACTTTTTCTCTGCGTGTGTCCCTTTGCGCCGTAACCATGGAAAATCTTCATCATTTAACGGGATGCTCGGGTCAATATTCACCGTGAATGGAGCAATTTCATCAAACTTTTCATAATCTTCTGACTTGTCTGTCTTGTCATCCACTCCCACGATGTTTCTCTTCCCAGAAAGAACTATGTTCCGCTTTGGCTCATCGTACGATGCATTCGCTTCCTTATCTTTTCTTTTTCTTGGCTTGGTAGACATGTCCTTCACATAGAAAACCTGTGCCACATCATTGGCTAGGACGAATGGTTCGTCTGCATACGCAAGATTGTTGAGATCCACTGTTGTCATTCCGTACTGCGGGTCTTCCGTTACCCCGCCTCGTGTCATATTGACCCATTTGCACCGAAACAAAGGGACCTTCAAACCACGTCGATAGTCAAGTTTCCATATGTCCTGTATATAACCATAATATGTTTCCTTTCCCGTCTTGGTTTCTGCATCAAAGCGGACACCACTGTTTTGGTTGGTGCTCTTCTTATCTTGGGCGATCGTGTAAAATGTATTACCATTTATCTCGTACCCTTTGAAAGTCATTATACTCGAAGATGGTAACTGGGACAGCAAGTACAAGTCATCTTCAATAGAGGTGTCATGCATGGTACGTGTCTGCAACCAGCTGGCGAAACTCCTGGTTTGTTCACGTGTAATCCAGTCATCAGACCGCTCCGGGTGTTTGGAGCGTAGCAAATTCTTGTGTTCATCCATATACGGAGCCACGAAGGTGGAATTCTATAGAACTGTGTAGTGTGCTTCAGTGAGAGAATGTCCGTCCATACATATTATTTGTTCCCCTCCTAGCGTGCCTTTTCCATCCAGTCTACCCTTATGCCGCGATTCAGGAACACCAATCGGCTTAAGGTCAGGAATAAAGTCAATACAAACCTCAATGACCTCCTCATTTTGACGGCCCTTGGAGATGCTTCCTTCTGGCCTAGCACGGTTATGAACATATTTCTTTAAGACTCCCATGAACCTCTCAAAGGGGAACATATTGTGTAGAAATACAGGACCCAAAACATTAATCTCTTCGCATAGGTGAACTAGGACGTGCGTCATGATGTTGAAGAAGGATGGTGGGAACACCAACTCGAAACTGACAAGACATTGCACCAAATCATTCTCTAACCTTGGTATGATTTCTGGATCGATTACCTTCTGAGAGATTGCATTGAGAAATGCACATAGCTTCACAATGGCTAATCGAACGTTTTTCGGTAGAAGCCCCCTCAATGCAACCGGAAGCAGTTGCGTCATAATCACGTGGCAGTCATGAGACTTTAGGTTCTAGAATTTTTTCTCTGCCATGTTTATTATTCCCTTTATATTCGACGAGAAGCCAGACGGTACCTTAATACTGAGCAGGCATTCAAAGAAGATTTCCTTCTCTTCTTTGGTAAGAGCATAGCTTGCATGACCATGATGTATGCCGTCTTTTCCGTGCATACGTTGCTGGTGCTCTCATGCCTCAGGTGTATCTTTTGTCCTCCCATACACGCCCAAGAAGCCAAGCAGGGTCACACAAAGATTCTTCGTCACGTGCATCACGTCGATTGCGGAGCGGACCTCTAGGTCTTTCCAATAGGGCAGGTCCTAAAATATAGATTTCTTCTTCCACATGGGTGCGCGTCCGTCAGCGTCATTCGGAACAGGTTGTCCACCAGGACCCTTTCCAAAGACCACCTTCAAATCCTTGACCATATCATGTACATCAGCGCCAGTACGGTGGCGAGGCTTCGTCCGCTGATCCGCCTCACCTTTGAAATGCTTGCCTTCCTTTCTTACGGGATGCCTGCTCGGAAGAAATCGACGATGTCCCAGGTACACATTCTTCTTAAAATTAGCCAAATATATACTGTCGGTATCGTCCAAACAGTGCGTGCATGCGCGGTATCCCTTGTTTGTCTGTCCTGAAAGGTTACTGAGAGCAGGCCAATCATTGATGGTCACGAACAGCAACGCCTTTAGGTCAAATTCTTCCCCCATGTGCTCATCCCATGCACGTACACCTGTTCCATTCCACAGTTGTAAGAGTTCTTCAACTAATGGCCTTAGGTACACATCAATGTCGTTGCCGGGTTGCTTAGGGCCTTGGATGAGCACTGGCATCATAATGAACTTCCGCTTCATGCACAACCAAGGAGGAAGGTTATACAAACATAGAGTCACAGGCCAGGTGCTATGGTTGCTGCTCTGCTCCCCAAAAGGATTAATGCCATCTGCGCCTAGACCAAACCATACGCTCCTTGCGTCATCTGCAAATTCCTTCCCGTACTTTCTTTCGATTTTTCTCCACTGCGACCCGTCAGCGGGTACTCTCAACTTTCCGTCTTTCTTACGGTCTTCTCTGTAACATCGCATCGCCTTGGCATGCTCTTCGTTTTGGAACAAACGTTTCAACCGTGGTATTATAGGAGCATACCACATCACCTTGGCAGGAATCTTCTTCCTGGGGCGCTCGCCCTCGACATCACCAGGGTCATCGCGGCTGATCTTAAGCGCAATGCACCACATACCGGGCAAGCGTTCAAATCCTCGTACTCACCGCGGTAGAGGATGCAATCATTAGGGCATGCATGTATCTTCTGCACCTCTAACCCTAGAGGGCAGACAACCATCTTTGCTTCATACGTACTCTCGGGCAATTCGTTGTCCTTTGGAAGCATATCCTTTATCATTACCAGCAACTTTCCAAATCCCTTGTCAGATACACCATTCTCTGCCTTCCATTAACAGCAATTCCAGTGTGGTGCCCAGCTTTTTCTTGTCACCTACGCAATTCGGGTACAACAATTTTTTGTGATCCTCTAACATGCGCTGCAACTTCTTCTTCTCCAAATCACTTACGCAGTTTCTCTTTGCATCGGCAATGGCCCGACCTAGATCATCAACGGGCTGATCTGATGCCTCTTCTTCAGCTTCTTCCCGCATTGCCGGCTCAGCTTCTTCCCACATTACCGGCTCAGCTTCTTCCCCCATTGTTGTACCATCGTATTCAGGGAACCCATGGCCAGGATAGCTGTCGTCATCCTCTTCTTCTTCATTGTCTTCCATCATAACCCCTCTTTCTCCGTGCTTGGTCCAAACATTATAGTGGGGCATGAAACTGGACTTAAACAGGTGGACGTGAATGGTTCTTGACGTAGAGTAATTGTGACCATGTGACCATTCTTACAGCGAGCACATGGACAAGGCATAAAACCATCCGCCCGCTTGTTTGCCTCAGCCGCAAGCAGAAAAGTATGCACGCCCTCAACGAACTGGGGAGAGCATCGGTCATCGTACATCCATTGCCGGCTCATCTTCATTACACAACACCGAATAGACCAAATTAATACAAGTTCATACAACACTTAAATGCAACAAACAAATAACTCTCTAGCTAAAGCATTTAAATGCAACAACAAATACGATCAAGATCGCAACTAAGGTAACAATGGATCCAACAGCATAATGATACCAAGCCTCACTATCGATGGCATATTTTCTAATCTTTCTAATCTTCAAGCGCATTTTCTCCATCTTGATCTTGTGATCATCGACGACATCGGCAACATGCAACTCCAATTCCATCTTCTCCCCCTCAATTCTTTTCAATTTTTCTTTCAAGTACTCGTTTTCTCTTTCAACTAAATTTAACCTCTCGGCAATAGGGTCGGTTGGAATTTCTGGTTCAGATACCTCCTAGAAAAAAATTCTATGTCAACTTGATGGGCATAATTTGTCATAAACACGAAATGCAACTAGTTTTAAAAGAGAATATATATACCACATCCGAATCATAACAAGGACTGAGGGCCGACGGGGACGGATATCAAAACCATGGCACTAATAATGTATAACAAACAACACGTACGGGTAAGATATTAATACGAGTAACTATATATCAAATCACACAAACATCCATTTTTTATATAAAATTTCATGAACAAGAGCTCACCACAAGGTGGTGCCGGCGACGGGACGGTGCGGGCGATCGACGGTGGTTACGACGGAGATTTAGAAGGCACTAAGTAAACCACACCTACATATGCAAACTAAGTGTTATTTTTGACCTCAAATTGCATATAAATCAAATACTAGCACATATATATATATCCTCCCAAATTACTAAACTCACAAATTAATCACTAAAGCATTGCAGGAGCTAATCTAGCAATGAGAGATGAAAGGACAAAGTTGCTAACCTTTGTGATCATTTGAATGGATGGGGGCCTTCAAATCTTGACAAATTTTGGGCAAAATGTGTGATGAGCTCGAGAGGAAGAGGGGAAGAACAGAGAGGAGAGGGGAAAGGGGAAGAACAGAGCGAGCTCGGGTGGACGAAGGGTTTATGTAGGACGACCTTTAGTACCGGTTCGTGCCAAGAACCGGTACTAAAGGGGCTGGAGGGGCCCCAGTCTGACAACATCCTGCCACCACTCTCATTAGTACCGGTTCGTGGCACGAACCGGTGCTAAAGGTTCGCCACGAACCAGTACTAATGAAAGCGGCCCGGCTAGCCATTGGAACCGGCACTAATGTATACATTAGTGCCGGCTCAAATACAAACCGGCACTAATGTGCTTCACGTTTGACCCTTTTTCTACTAGTGGAGTAAGGTATACCGATATTTTTGAAGATGAAAGAGGGGATGCCTTTCGGGGCATCCCCAAGCTTAGGCGCTTGAGTCTTCCTTGAATGTTACCTTAGGGTGCCTTGGGCATCCCCAAGCTTTGGGTCTTTCCTCTCCTTATTCTCCTCATATCGATAGCTCACCCAAAGCTTGAAAACTTCAATCACACAAAACTTAACGGAACTTCATGAGATAGGTAAGTATGATAAAGAGCAAACCATTCACTTTGGTACTGTCAAAGACAAGGTTCATAGTTGTTATCACACAATGCCTACTGTACCATATCATTTACAATTTATATTGAAAAATATAAGCCATAGAAACTAGAAAACAAGCAAACTATGCAAAGAAAACAGAATCTGTCAGAAACAGAACATTCTATAATGATCTGAACAGCAACCATACTTCAGCTACTCCAAAAATTATGAAATATATTGGTGGACGTGAGGAATTTGTCTATTAATCTTCTGCAAAAAGAATCAACTCAAAAGCACTCTTCTGTAAAAAAAATGGCAGCTAATCTCGTGAGCGCAAAGTTTCTGTTTTTTACAGCAAGATCCCATTAACTTTCACCAAAGTCTTCCCAAAGGTCTTAGTTGGCACTTTATTGAAACAAAAGCTATAAAACATTATTACTACTGTAGCTTAATCATGTAAACACACAAAAACAGTAAGGGTAAATATTGGGTTGTCTCCCAACAAGCGCTTCTCTTTAATGCCTTTTAGCTAGGCATGATGATTTCAATGATGCTCACATCAAAGATAAGAACTGAAACATAAAGAGAGCATCATGAAGAATATGACTAGCACATTTGAATCTAACAAACTTCATATGCCTAGGGATTTTGTGAACACATAATTTATAGGAGCAAGAATCAACTAGCATAGGAAGGCAAAATAAGTATAACTTCAAAACTTTGAGCACATAGAGAGGAAACTTGATATTATTGCAACTCCTAGAAGCATATATTCCTCCATAATAATAATTTTCAATAGAATTATGAATGAATTCAACAATATAACCATCACATAAAGAATTTTTTTCATGATCTACAAGCATCGAAATTTTTCTACTCTCCACATAAGCAAAATTCTTCTCATTCGGAATAGCGGGATTAAAAGTTGACACTCTTCCAAACCCGCTTTAGATGATAGTATTATTCATACACCAAAATATATAAGTGAAGTTCATGGAGCATTCTATAATTAATATAGACTAACCAATATCCAAGCTCAATATATATAAGTGAAGCACACGAAGCATTCTATAAAACCAAACTCAAAAAGATTTAAGTGAAGCACAAAGAGCAATTCTATAAGATCGTACTTAAAAGATATAAGTGAAGCACATGAATTATTCTGTAAATCAATGAATGTCCATCTCATACTAGCATGGTTCTTAAAGAAAAAGAAAAACACAAAGGACACAAATCATGTGAACAAAACAAAAACCGAGGTATACCGATAATTGTTGAAGAAGAAAGATGGGATACCAACCGGGGCATCCCCAAGCTTAGATGCTTGAGAATCCTCTTAAATATTTACTTGGGGTGCCTTGGGCATCCCCAAGATTTAACTCTTTCCTCTCTTTATTCTTCTCATATTGATATCTCCTCGATCTTCGAACACTTCATCCACACAAAACTTTAACAAAAACTTTGTGAGATCCGTTAGTGTAATAAAGCAAACTACCACTTTAAGGTACTGTAATGAACTCATTATTTATTTATATTTGTGTTAAACCTACTGTATTCCAACTTCTCTATGGTTCATAAACTCCATTACTAGCCATAGATTCATCGAAATAAGTAAACAAGACACGAAAAAAAAGAATCTGTCAAAAACAGGACAATCTGTAGTAATCTGGAAGTTTAATAAACTTCTGTGACTACAAAAATTATGAAATAAATTTGAAAATTTGAACAGTTCGTATAGAAGTAATTTTCAAAAAGTTTCAGACCCATTTGACCTTCTAGTAAGAAATGTAAAATCACGTGCTACAGCCAAAGTTTTAGTTTTTGTTCTGCACATAGTAAACAAGCAATCTAATCATCCTAGAAACAAAGCTTGGCACATTATTTTTATAATACAATGGATAAACACGATAATTATTTACAGAGAAACTTCCATGAAAAATTCTACATTGTTTCCGTGAACATGAACACAAGTGCTCAAGGTTGACCCTCACTTCTTCAATGCATAACTTTCCAATCACTTCTCTTTTTGAAAAACTTTTTAGGCATGAAATGCAAGTAATTTTTTTGTATTTCATTCTTTTAATTTTTTTTATGTTTCACCCACAACTAAACAGAGACAATTCTTAACAAGACCGGTAATCGTCATTGAAATTTCATATGAGGGAGAGGCATAAGCTAACATACTTTCTTTGCACTTATGATTGGAACTCTAGCAAGCATCTGCAACTACTAAACATCATGAAGGTAAAACCCAACCATGGAATTAAATCATCAAGTCCTCTTTATTGCCATACGCAACAACCCCCTTACTCGGGTTTGTGTTTCAGTCACTCACCAACCTACAGCGGGAATCCCTCATGCTTGCGCGACACGGAGGGAACCATAGGACAGCACCAAAATAAAACATACAACTCATACTAATCTAGATCATCAATCAACCCAAAGACAAAGGATATATACTCAAAACATCATAGGATGGAAACACATCATTGGATCATAATATGTGGCATAAAGCACCATGTTCAAGTAGGGATTACAGCGGGGTGCGGGAGAGTGGACCGCGTAAAAGAGATGAGGATGGTGATGATGTTGATGAAGACGATCACCGCGGCGATAATTCCCCTCTCGATGACACTCCGGTGCCACCAAGAGAGAGGAGGAGAGGTTCTCCCCCTTGTGCTTCCTCCTCCATGGCCTCCCACCTGGATGGGGAAAGGTTCTCCCTTTGGTCCTTGGCCTTCAAAGCGTTGATGGCCTCTCCGGGATACTCCTCCATGGCCACCGGTGATGATGTCCCCCTCCGGCAGGGTGCCGGAGAGGGCTAGATTGATTTCTCCTGGCTACAGAGGCTTGTGGTGGAGGAACTTCCGATCTAGGTTTCTTTCTGGAAGTTTGGGTATATATGAGAGGTGTTGGCATCGAGAACAAGTCAGGGGGGTCTCCCGGCTGTCCACGAGGAAAGGAGGCGCGTCCCCCACCCTCGTGGGCAGCTCGGGACTCTTCTGTTCCAACTCTTTGACTCCGTGGCCTTCTTCTGGTCCAAAAATAAGCTCCGTCAAGTTTCAGGTCAATTTGACTCCGTTTGGTTTTCCTTTTTTGCGATATTCTAAAACAAGGAAAAAAACAGAAACAGGCACTGGGCTCTAGGTTAATAGATTAATCCCAAAAACCTTATAAAATAGCATATAAATGCATATAAAACATCCAAGGTTGATAATATAATAGCATGAATACTTCATAAATTATAGATACGTTGGAGACGTATCAACTTACAACCTGGCACTTGGGGGTTACATTATTCAAATTGAGATTGCATCAAATGTGAAAGTCTCATGTCACTGCCAGCATGCACCATGGCACTTGGGGGCTAAGGCAAAGTCATTTTTACTGGCCTTACTAAAGACCCGACTCAACACATCATAATGAGCTGGCCCTTGGGGGCTACACATCACTGCTCAAATCTACATGATTATATTTACAAAGTCCCTCCTAATTATTGCATAATGACCCGGCCCTTGGGGGTTACACTGGTTGAATTTTTTATGAGCATAAGGCAATTTCAAGTCCCAGGTTGCTGCAAGCATGACAATCCGGCACTTGGAGGCTACATATGTGGAATATTCAGTTTATGACTCGTGACTAAGATGAACAAATCAGATGTCTTCAAGGTTGTTCTTCCCCTCTTCCTCTCAAGCTCATCACACATTTTGCCCAAAATTTGTCAAGATTTGAAGGCCCCCATCCATTCAAATGATCACAAAGGTTAGCAACTTTGTCCTTTCATCTCTCATTGCTAGATTAGCTCTTGCAATGCTTTATATAGTGATTAATTTGTGAGTTTAGTAATTTGGGAGGATATATATATATGTGCTAGTATTTGATTTATATGCAATTTGAGGTCAAAAATAACACTTAGTTTGCATATGTAGGTGTGGTTTACTTAGTGCCTTCTAAATCTCCGTCGTAACCACCGTCGATCGCCCGCACCGTCCCGTCGCCGGCACCACCTTGTGGTGAGCCTCTTGTTCATGAAATTTTATATAAAAATTGATGTTTGTGTGATTTGGATATATAGTTACTCGTATAATTATCTTACCCGTACGTTGTTTGTTATACGTATAGTGCCATGGTTTTGATATCCGTCCCCGTCGGCCCTTGTCCTTGTTATGATTCGGATGTGGTATATATATTATCTTTTAAAACTAGTTGCACTTCATGTTTATGACAAATTATGCCCATCAAGTTGACATAGAAATTTTTTCTAGGAGGTATGTGAACCAGAAATTCCAACCGACCCTATTGTCGAGAGGTTAAATTTAGTTGAAAGAGAAAATGAGTACTTGAAAGAAAAATGGAAAAGAATTGAGGGGGAGAAGATGGAATTGGAGTTGCATGTTGCCGATGTCGTCGATGATCACAAGATCAAGATGGAGAAAATGCGCTTGAAGATTAGAAAGATTAGAAAATATGCCATCGATAGTGAGGCTTGGTATCATTATGCTGTTGGATCCATTGTTACCTTAGTTGCGATCTTGATCGTACTTGTTGTTGCATTTAAATGCTTTAGCTAGAGAGTTATTTGTTTGTTGCATTTAAGTGTTGTATGAACTTGTATTAATTTGGTCTATTCAGTGTTGTGTAATGAAGATGAGCCGGCAATGGATGTACGATGACCGATGCTCTCCCCAGTTTGTTGAGGGTGTGCATACTTTTCTGCTTGCGGCTGAGGCAAACAAGCGGGCGGATGGTTTTATGCCTTGTCCATGTGCTCGCTGTAAGAATGGTCACAATTACTCTACGTCAAGAACCATTCACGTCCACCTGTTTAAGTCCAGTTTCATGCCCCACTATAATGTTTGGACCAAGCACGGAGAAAGAGGGGTTATGATGGAAGACAATGAAGAAGAAGAGGATGACGACAGCTATCCTGGCCATGGGTTCCCTGAATACGATGGTACAACAATGGGGGAAGAAGCTGAGCCGGTAATGTGGGAAGAAGCTGAGCCGGCAATGCAGGAAGAAGCTGAAGAAGAGGCATCAGATCAGCCCGTTGATGATCTAGGTCGGGCCATTGCCGATGCAAAGAGAAACTGTGCAAGTGATTTGGAGAAGAAGAAGTTGCAGCGCATGTTAGAGGATCACAAAAAATTGTTGTACCCGAATTGCGTAGGTGACAAGAAAAAGCTGGGCACCACACTGGAATTGCTGTTAATGGAAGGCAGAGAATGGTGTATCTGACAAGGGATTTGGAAAGTTGCTGGTAATGATAAAGGATATGCTTCCAAAGGACAACGAATTGCCCGAGAGTACGTATGAAGCAAAGATGGTTGTCTGCCCTCTAGGGTTAGAGGTGCAGAAGATACATGCATGCCCTAATGATTGCATCCTCTACCGCGGTGAGTACGAGGATTTGAACGCTTGCCCGGTATGTGGTGCATTGCGCTTAAGATCTGCCGTGATGACCCTGGTGATGTCGAGGACGAGCGCCCCAGGAAGAAGATTCCTGCCAAGGTGATGTGGTATGCTCCTATAATACCACGGTTGAGCTTGCTTCCAAACGAGAGCATGGCCAAGGCGAGCCGATGTTACAGAGAAGACCGTAAGCGACGGAGGAAGTCTGAGGAGTACCGCTGACGGGTCGCATCCGGTGCGGAGAAAAAGTCGAAAGACAGTACGGAGATTGAAGGTGGTTGCAGATGACGCAAGGAGCGAGGTGGTGGTCGAGGCGCGAGGCATTAAGTCCTTTGGCGCGGGGTGCGGCGAGCGAGCGAGCGACCATAGCAGGCCTGTGACTCATGGTGTACCTCTCTGGTGGCATGAAGCGGAAGTTCATTATGATGCCACTGCTCATCCAAGGCCCTAAGCAACCCGGCAACGACATTGATGTTTACCTAAGGCCATTAGTTGAAGAACTCTTACAACTGTGGAATGGAACAGGTGTACGTGCATGGGATGAGCACATGGGGGAAGAATTTGACCTAAAGGCGTTGCTGTTCGTGACCATCAATGATTGGCCTGCTCTCAGTAACCTTTCAGGACAGACAAACAAGGGATACCGCGCATGCACGCACTGTTTGGACGATACCGACAGTATATATTTGGCTAATTTTAAGAAGAATGTGTACCTGGGACATCGTCGATTTCTTCCGAGCAGGCATCCCGTAAGAAAGGAAGGCAAGCATTTCAAAGGTGAGGCGGATCAGCGGACGAAGCCTCGCCACCGTACTGGCGCTGATGTACATGATATGGTCAAGGATTTGAAGGTGGTCTTTGGAAAGGGTCCTGGTGGACAACCTGTTCCGAATGACGCTGACGGACGCGCACCCATGTGGAAGAAGAAATCTATATTTTAGGACCTGCCCTATTGGAAAGACCTAGAGGTCCGCTCCGCAATCGACGTGATGCACGTGACGAAGAATCTTTGTGTGACCCTGCTTGGCTTCTTGGGCGTGTATGGGAGGACAAAAGATACACCTGAGGCATGAGAGCACCAGCAACGTATGCACGGAAAAGACGGCATACATCATGGTCATGCAAGCTATGCTCTTACCAAAGAAGAGAAGGAAATCTTCTTTGAATGCCTGCTCAGTATTAAGGTACCGTCTGGCTTCTCGTCGAATATAAAGGGAATAATAAACATGGCAGAGAAAAAATTCTAGAACCTAAAGTCTCATGACTGCCACGTGATTATGACGCAACTGCTTCCGGTTGCATTGAGGGGGCTTCTACCGAAAAACGTTCGATTAGCCATTGTGAAGCTATGTGCATTTCTCAATGCAATCTCTCAGAAGGTAATCGATCCAGAAATCATACCAAGGTTAGAGAATGATTTGGTGCAATGTCTTGTCAGTTTCGAGTTGGTGTTCCCACCATCCTTCTTCAACATCATGACGCACGTCCTAGTTCACCTATGCGAAGAGATTAACGTTTTGGGTCCTGTATTTCTACACAATATGTTCCCCTTTGAGAGGTTCATGGGAGTCTTAAAGAAATATGTTCATAACCGTGCTAGGCCAGAAGGAAGCATCTCCAAGGGCCGTCAAAATGAGGAGGTCATTGAGGTTTGTATTGACTTTATTCCTGACCTTAAGCCGATTGGTGTTCCTGAATCACGGCATAAGGGTCAGACTGGATGGAAAAGGCACGCTAGGAGGGGAACAAATAATATGTATGGACGGACATTCTCTCACTGAAGCACACTACACAGTTCTATAGAATTCCACCTTCGTGGCTCCGTATATGGATGAACACAAGAATTTGCTACGCTCCAAACACCCGGAGCGGTCTGATGACTGGATTACACGTGAACAAACCAGGAGTTTCGCCAGCTGGTTGCAGACACGTACCATGCATGACACCTCTATTGAAGATGACCTTGTACTTGCTGTCCCAGTTACCATCTTCGAGTATAATGACTTTCAAAGGGTACGAGATAAATGGTAATACATTTTACACGATCGCCCAAGATAAGAAGAGCACCAACCAAAACAGTGGTGTCCGCTTTGATGCAGAAACCAAGACGGGAAAGGAAACATATTATGGTTATATACAGGACATATGGAAACTTGACTATCGACGTGGTTTGAAGGTCCCTTTGTTTCGGTGCAAATGGGTCAATATGACACGAGGCGGGGTAACGGAAGACCCGCAGTACGGAATGACAACAGTGGATCTCAACAATCTTGCGTATGCAGACGAACCATTCGTCCCTAGCCAATGATGTGGCACAGGTTTTCTATGTGAAGGACATGTCTACCAAGCCAAGAAAAAGAAAAGATAAGGAAGCGAATGCATCGTACGATGAGCCAAAGCAGAACATAGTTCTTTCTGGGAAGAGAAACATCGTGGGAGTGGATGACAAGACAGACAAGTCAGAAGATTATGAAAAGTTTTATGAAATTGCTCCATGCACAGTGAATATTGACCCGAGCATCCCGTTAAATGATGAAGATTTTCCATGGTTACGGCGCAAAGGGACACACGCAAAGAAAAAGTTTCACACCCAAAGATCTGGGATGTGATCGGCTTCACTATCATCACTTTCTTCTGTGTTTCACACCCAGAAGGGAATCTATGTAATAGTTAGGGTAGTTAATTATGTGTTTTGGCATTTGAAACGCGAAGAAATTTTATGTGCAAACAAATTCTTTCATGCCTTTACTGATTTTTAAAGTTAAGTTATTCACAAACTAGTGATTCACACTAATTTCAAATAATTCAAAATTTAAACTATTCAAATTTGAAAACTACGGGCACTAATAGAAAGTTTGTAATTTTTTGTACCTAAAGAAAAAATATTCACAAAGAAACTCTAAATACACAAAAAAACAACTGAAAAATAAATAAAGCAAAAAAAATAAAAAAGCCCACCTACTAGGCCAAAGAGGCCGGCATACGACTAGAAACCCAACCTGTTGTTGGGCCAGGATGCAGGCCCGCAAAGGCCCAGTAGGCCAACAGGGCAGCACAGAACATGTAGGCCCAGTAGGCCTGCTTTGGAGAGGAGCTCGAGAGAGCTACCGCACGGGGGTTTATAAACCAGTGCGGTCGCCCCTCGGCTAGCGAGGTGGGACTAAACTTGCCACACCGCACCTGCGCCAGCGCACCCCCTTTAGTACCGGGTCGTGGCACCAACCGGTACTAAAGGGGGGGCCTTTAGTATCGGTTGAAGCCACCACCCGGTACTAAAGGGGGTCGCTTCCCGCCGCTTGGCCTGGCCAAAACAGGCCTTTAGTACCTGTTGGTGGCTCCAACCGGTACTAAAGGCCCCTAATATATAAACAACACTTACGAAAATTTCAGTTTCTCATCTGCTTCTTCTCCTCTGCACCGTCGCCCGCCGCGCCCCCCGTACGTCTCCATCCCTCGTCGCCGCCCCGTCCCCATCGTCGCCGCCCCGTCGTCCCCGTCATCACTGCCGCCCCGTCCCGGCCCATCCCGCGTCGTCCCCATCCCCGTCGTCGCCGCCCTGTACGTCCCCGTCGTCGTCGCCGCCCCGGCCCGTACGTCCCCGTCCCCGTCATCGCCACCCCGTCCCTGTCCCCGTCATCGTCATCCCCATCGTTGCCGCACCCGTCGCCGTCCCCGTCGCCGCCCCCCGTCGCCTCTCGCCTCGCCAGTGAGCGCACACACACACACATTTTTTGTTTTTTAGTTATACAAATAGTTAGAAATTTTTCTGGTTTTTAGAAATTGTTAGAAATTTTTTTCGTTTTTTAGAAATAGTTAGAAATGTTAGAATTGTTAGAATAGTTAGAAATGTTAGAATTGTTAGAATAGTTAGAAATGTTAGAATTGTTAGAAATTTTTCTGTTTTTAGTTATAGAAATAGTTATAAAAAAGTTAGAATTGTTAGAAATTTTTCTGTTTTTTAGAAATTGTTAGAAATTTTTCTGTTTTTTAGAAATAGTTAGAAATGTTAGAATTGTTAGAAATTTTTCTGTTTTTTAGTTATAGAAATAGTTATAAAAAAGTTAGAATTGTTATAAATTTTTCTGTTTTTTACTTATAGAAATAGTTATAAAGAAGTTAGAAATTTTTCTTTTTTTTAGTTCTAGAAATATTAGAAATGTTATACAAATGTTAGTTATATAGAAATGTTAGAAATTTTAGTTATCAAAATCCAATCATTAAAAAAATGTTACTTTTTGCGGGCATATAGCTAGTATTTGTTCTCGACGATACCCGGCCCGCATCCTCGCCGTCGACCCGTCCACGATGACATCCGACTAACCGATGTCCGGGACTGGGCTCCGCCGGGCTGGCACTGGAAGGTGCTGCCTGGAGGGGCGCGCCGCTTGATGAGGAACCCGGCCCGGGGTCCCGTCGTCGACCCTGATCTCATTTGGTGGCGTTCGCGTGGGCCAGTTTCGGTGCGGAGGGAGCCGGCCCCGCCGGAGGTGGTACATCGCCGTGTCAGGGAGGAGGACGAGCACGTCCATCGCTACATGGTTGCGTTAGAGGGCGGCAGGTTCTCCAATACCTGGCAGTTTCTTCAGGGATCTCACTTCAGCTATGACCCTATGAGGGTTCCTTCTCTTTTGGTGTCCACTGCCCGCGCCGCAGGAACCGCGAGTATCCTAGATTCTTCTGTAGTATTCGATCTTTATTAGCTACCTAGCCAGTGATGTACTCGATATATAATATTCAAGACGATGTATTCGAGATTATATATTATTCGAGACGATGTATTCGAGATTATATCAATTATTCGAGACGATGTATTCGAGATTATATCTATTATTCGAGACGACGTATTCGAGATTATATCTATTATTCGAGACGATGTATGCGAGATTATATCTATTATTCGAGACGATGTAATTTGAATACTAAATTGTTTTATATTTCTTTTGGCATAGTTAAATAAAAGCTATGGCGGACAATACCAACAGAGAGGGAGAACAGACCATGTTCGATATAATACGCGGGCCAGATGATGATTAGAATGAAGAAGATTATGATGGCTCCGAATTTCTAAACAACACCGGAGAGGGTGATATGATATTCGATCGCGACAACCAAATTGATGAAGTCATGAACTACGATTATGACAACACCAGAGAGGTATATATATTTATATAAGCAGGCATCTGGTGATCATCACATGTTTTAAATGAGTTGAAGATATATTAACGAATCGATCTTTCTTCTTTCAGCCATCCGGTTCGAGCAAATCTTCAGGCAACAGGACGAAATGAGGCCTGAACAAAATGTTGAAGGAGGGCGTAAAGTATAATATCGAGGCAATCAAACCTAATGGCGAACCATTAGCGCCTAAGAAGATTGTGGACAAGTTCGTTCATCAGTGCGCAGTTCTTGTGAAGGACCAACTCCCGATCTCCCTTCAAGAATGGAGAAAGCCAGCAAAGCCACGTCCAGATCTTACTTTTGTCGACGACCGACAAAAAAGTCTGGTTTGGGATACTCTCATGGAACATTTCACCCTACCAGATCATTTCACAGAAGCAGATGTGCAGAAAGTCAAGGACGCTGCTCTTAGGAAGATGGCGGTTGCATTCAAGAACCACAAGAATCGTGAATGAGACAAGTACGTCAAGGGAGGAAGGAAGACTCCAGTATTCGAGGGAACACTAGAGAATCAAAGTGCTCATTGGGACGATTTCGTGAAATTCAAGGTTTCAGAATTATCTAAGGAACGGTCAAGAATAAACAAGGCCAATGCCGCAAAAAAGGATAAGTTCCATAAGCTGGGGCCAGGTGGCTATGCGGTGGGAATGCCTAAGTGGGATAAGTCTGAGAAAGAGATGCTGGATGCAAGTGTCACTCCAGAAACATTGAGCTGGCCCCCCAGGTGCAGGACTTGGTTCTATGCGCATGGGGGGAGTTGGACCCGAAGACAGGCAAAGTGTCCAAGAAGGCATGTCTGGACGAAGCCGAAGATAAGCTACTTGTTGCAATAGAAGAGGCTCGATTCGGGTTGTTCGAGCCCAACAGAGAGAACGACGAGCTTACGCGTGCCCTGGGAAATCTTGAACACCCGGGAAGAACACGAGGCATGGGCGCTATTCCGTGGTATGAGGGGTTTTCGGACTGGAACGCCGACTACAGAACCCGTGCGAGAAAGAAGATTGCGGAGGAGAAGAAGAGGAAGATGGATGAGGAGCAGAGGAAGCTCGACTATGAACGCCTTCAAGGCCTAGAATCAGCGCACGCAGACTTGGCAATCAAATTCCAGCGGCAGCAGGAGCAGATCGACTCACTTAGCCAGCAAAGGGGGTCTCAGCAGCTGCAGCAGCTAGCGGATGATCCAGCATTGGATACCACCTCCCCATCCATGCCGAGAAGCAGCGTGTGTTCCGCCCCGTTTGACGCAATGCTGGATAGATACCCCATGGATGATATCGCAGAGAACACTAACTGCGAGCTACACTTCAAAATTAAGAACATATCCTTGAAGGTGGCGGACGGCGTTGCTTATACAAATTCCCCCGATGCAACCTTCCATTGCAACCCGATTCCAGCAGGCTATGCTCGTGTCGTGGTTGATGAGGTGTGGACCAATATTCGGGGCTAGAGCTTGACATTCCTGGAGGTGACGAGGAGCACACACTCGGAGATGCCAAACATCGTATCATACTATGGAGAAAGGATTGCATCATCTTTCGAAGGCCACCGACACCGCGTCACCCGACTCCTCGTCGAAGTCCGCCACCGAGTCAGCACACTCCCGCTCCTCCAAGTCCACCAATGCGTGAGGCCACTCCTCCTCATCCAAGTTCGGCAAAGTGTCAGGCCACTCCTCCTCCAAGTCCGACACAGCGTCAGACATCCACTCCTCCTCCAAGTCCGGCACAACCTCAGGCCACTGCAAGTCCGGCACAGCTTCAGGCCACTTCTCCTCGTCCAACTCAGCCCCGTCAGCCGTCTCCGCCGCCTCAGCAATCACAGAAGAGACACCCCGCAGCTATGGTGCGTAGCGGTACGAGTCGAGGTCATAGTACAGGAAGTACAGGCGGAGGCAAGCGATATAAATATGGTCCAAACCTCACTACTCCTCTTCCTGAGAGGGCTTACGACAAGACCGAGGAGCAAACCAATGCCATAGTGCGGGCAGAAGTCGACGCCCATTTTGGACCGAAACCGCCACCGCCGCCAAGGGAGAAAGTGCCTGTGGAAGTAGTTGACCACTTCATTCGTATGGCTCAACCACCAGCTCCTAAGCCTGTTGACACAGACTATGAGCGCCACATCAGGAAGTTACATCGACAACGTCTACAGAAGAAGGCGAGCTTGAGCTCGAGCAAACAACAAGCAGCTGTCAAAAATGCGGGAAGATCGTTGCCCAGCTGGGAGAACAGGCGGCGCAATCGATCCCCCCGCTTGTTGTGTCGCCAACAACACATGATAGTACGCGCGCCCAATATTATTGTGGCCAAACAGTTTACGTTCCCGAGGTGGGCGATGTGGTAATAACCCAGGAGCATATAATGCTGGCTGAAACTCTCAAAATCACTGTTGGACAACTCCTCAAGATCGAGGACATGCCTGTGCTTACAGAGGAGGAAATAAAACGGAAATATGCCCGGGGCCAACCTTTGGTCAAGCCAGAAGAGGTCAAGAAGCTCCCAACGAGAATGTATGAATTGCATCAATGGTACATGGACATTACCAAGAGATCCGATCGAGAGTCCCTCATGGTGCAAGTCAAGAAGGATCATTACTACCATGAGAAACCTGTGACCGTTGAGTATTCTGAACTGTTTCAGTTATACAATCAAGACGCACTCGACAAATCTATCGTCAGTTGCTATTGTCTGTAAGTGATTTCTTTCTGTAATTTAAGTCTCAAGCTAGTTGTAGTGATCCTTTTGATCAATCATTACCTATAATTATCCTCACTATATTATTTTCTGTGGTATTATGCAGGATGAAGATGTATGAAATGAGAAAAGGTGGACGCTATGGCATTGGGTTCATTGACCCAAACACCGTTAATGAATACACATGGACAATAAACAAGCATCATGAAAAGCAGGTAGAGGACAGCATGCTAGAGTTTTTGAAGCGCCTCAAATACAATGAAGATATACTACTTCCTTACAACTTCCAGTGAGTCACACTTTTTGTACTACAAATTCTCTGTTTTTTCCTACTAGCTAGCTACATGTTTTTGCTTACATATGCCCGCTTAATTAAGACATGCAAACGTGTGTGCATGCAGATTTCACTAGATCTTGTGTATCATTAAAGTTGACGCCGGAACAGTTCAAATACTGGACTCACTACTCAAAGCAAATAGTGACTATAACATCTTGTTTGGGATAGTCAACAGGTAATTTCAATCATTATTAACTATATATCTTGGCCTATTTAGCTCGTCATTTCATGATATGAACTATTTAATAACCCCTTTATTCATTTTCTTTGTCGGTGGGCAGGGCTTGGGCAAGGTTCATCAGCATCACGGAAGGCGAATGGAAACAACAACTGAAATGGTTTCGACCCAAGGTAAGTAATTAAGTAGTACTAGCTAGCTAGCTGCCATCTCTTTAATTATCATGCTTGATTAATTATTATCTGATCAAATTAAATTCCATTCTCGTAATAAAGGCCCTGAAGCAGGCGCAGGGGACTAATCTGTGTGCATTCTGCGTTTGCGAGAACATTCGCATGATGGCGTCCGAAAGGAGCAGATCTCAAAGACAGGATGGCGTCAGAACACTATTCACAATTTTTACACCATTATCGATATCTAGTCACACAACTAATACACATGCATATTGATCTCCTTCTTAACAGTTCAAAGAGGTGCGGGACAAGCTCCTAGAAACGGAGCGCGTAGAAGCACTTCAAGAGGAAATAGCGGGATTTTTGCTCGACCAGGTCATAAATCCGAAGGGAGAATACTATTACCCGCTACCGCCCCCATCAACCAGGTCATGAACCACTTCCAATTGTCATCGTGCTCCGAAGGCACCAATTAGGCTAATGCCACTGGCTCCGAAGGAAACATGCATATGTAGGAGAAATTGTATATAGCTATACATGTGTGTATGTGTGAATTAATATGGTGGTTTGTGAGACATTGATGATATATATATGATTGGTTCTACTAGAAATTCTATTTATATATATATGCATAACGTGTACAATCTGTAGTATTGTAAAATACTAGCAAACGAAAAAGAATTAAAATGGAAAACACAAAATTAAATGAAAAAGAAATCATAAAACCAAAAAACCCCAAACATTTTAGTACCGGTTGGTGTTACCAACCGGTACTAAAGGGCTCCTGGCCCCCGGAGCTGGCTCGTTCCATGTGGTTGCCCTTTGGCACCGGTTCGTGCTAAACCGGTACTAAAGGGGGGGGCTTTAGTGACCACACTTTAGTGCCGGTTATGGAACCGGCACTAAAGGGCCTTACGAACCGGTGCTATTGCCCGTTTCTGCACTAGTGTAAGTTGCGCCTCTCGATTCCGATCAAACCCTCTCAAGCTACCACATAGATGCGTTGGCCTCGCGACTAAGTCCTCACACTAGGACATCTGCCGTGAAAAATCCACGACAACTGGCAAGAGTGATTATACTATTGGGCCTGGGCATCTTGAGCTTCATGTACTCGTAATGAGGTATAGCTTGGATGCATGTAAATGCATCTCGCCCCAATAGAGCGTGATATCCACTGGTGAAAGGGGCCACTTGGAAGGTTACTTCTTCGAACCGATAATTCTCCGGTGTGCCGAATACCACGTCGAGTGTGATTTTTCCCGTGCATCACGCCTCTCGACTGGGAATAATTGCTCGGAATGTCGTGCCACTTTGCTCGATACGGCTCCTGTCTATTTCCATTTTATCGAGTGTGTCCTCATAGATGAGGTTTAATCCGCTGCCGCCGTCCATGAGCACTTTGGTAAGCCGAAAGCCATCCACGATTGAACTCAGGACTAAGGCGACTGGTGCCCAGACTGTCCTGAATTTTGGTTCATCATCGGCATTGAAAGTTATGGCCGTGTCGTTCCAAGGGTTTATTGCTGCGACTTGGCAGACTTCGGCGAGATCATGGAGTGCCCTTTTGCACCTGTTATTTGAAGCAAAGGTTTCAAAGACCGTCAATACTCTGAGGTTGTCGTCTTCCGGGGGGTGTTGATCTGAGGTATTTGTGGTGAGGAGTTCCTCGCCGCTCTTGGCCACTTGCCGTGGTATCCAACATGCTCTAAGGTTGTGGGTTGTTATGGTATCCGGTGTTGTGTATATTTTGCACGGCCTATCGAGCCATCCCTCCAGAATGGTTCCGCACCCTGTAATGGGCAGTCACGAGGGTGCATCCTTTTTGTCCGGACAGGGGTTGAGTGGAAGCCGGTGGTTCCCAGCGAGCTGCCTGGGTTTTCCAGGCACTTTCTATTATGCAGTACTTTTGTACTATGGTTTCCAAGTCAGCGAAGTGTAATATGCGACGACGATTGATGGCGTTGAGGATTCCTTCGTCCGTGCAATTGTTGCTGAATACTGAGATCGCGTCTTTGTCGCGACAATCTTTAATCTTGTCTTTGACAAGGAGGAATCTGGCCCAAAAGTGATGGACTGCTTCCTGAGACTGCTGCCGTATATGAATGAGATCGTTTATATCTGGGTGGGTGGGTGGTTTTAAATCCAAACCCTGGCACAATTTGGGATCCGGAGTTTGAAAAACTTCCGAACTTAATAGCCCGGGCTCCGGGATATCGACTGATTTTTCAGGCCCGCCGTCCGATTCTAGGTTCGGAGGGCAGAGCGTGTCTTTCCGAAGGCAGGTATCCGGCTCTTTGAGCTCGAAGATCCGAACATAGTTTGTCCTCAGTATAGAGGAAGAGTTGTCGTCTTGCTCCTCTACTACCACTATCTGGTGGGTGATTGGTGGAGGTTTAATTTCTCTTTGGTCGGGTTTAAGCCCAATCCGATCGTAGTCTGTAGCGACCCCCAAGGCGGCGATGCAATCTAGGAGCTCCTTCAAAGACAACAACTCCGCCGGATCCATCTGCTTGGAGTATTCGGAATCAACGCGGAGGGGATTTTCGATGACTCAAGAAGTCATCGTCGGCTTAACGGCCGAACGGGCGGTCATGGTAAAGCCGCCCAGCCGGAGGGTTTGGCCTGGGGCCAGTGCTCCTTCGGAGGTGACACTGTCCTTGATAACAAGGCGAGCCATCAATCCTGTCTTTGACGTCATAGCGGAACTCTGAATGAATGCACTAATGCCGGTGTCAATACCGGCGGATCTCGGGTAGGGGGTCCCGAACTATGCGTCTAAGGTTGATGGTAATAGGAGACGGGGGACACAATGTTAACCTAGATCAGGCCCTCTCTATGGAGGTAATACCCTACTTCCTGCTTGATTGATCTTGATGAATATGAGTATTACAAGAGTTGATCTACCTCAAGATTGTGATGGCTAAAACCCTAAAAGTCTAGCCTATATGATTATGATTATTCTGCCTTCTACGGACTATGCCCTCCGGTTTATATAGACACCGGAGGGGATTAGGGTTGTACAAAGTCGGTTATAGAGAAAGGAATCTTCATATCAGGGCCCCAAGCTTGCCTTCCATGCTAAGGAGAGTCCCATCCGGACACGGGAGTGAGTCTTTGGTCTTGTATCTTCACAACCCATCAGTCCGGCCCACGTACCATAGTCCGAACGCGCGAGGACCCCTTAATCGAGGACTCCCTCAATCGCCGCCGCCTTGGACCTCGCCATCAAAGGAGAGCGCGATAACCTCGTTGCCCTTCGCGCCGTTGTCATCGCGGCCTTCGACCTCGTTATCAGAGGAGAGCGTGATAACCTCGCGGCCCTTCACGCCCCTAAAGATCGCCCGCTCCGCCTCCACGAGCTCCGGGTGCTACCGGCGGAGCTCTTGCATGTAGGCCTCGTCGGCGGCCTCGGCCTCGAGGCGCTCCCATGCCTCACGCTCCTCCCACGCATAGCTGAGCTCACCACCCCTGGCTCCGGCGGAACGAGGTGGACCGAACATGTGCCGAAGGGGGAACTGAGCCTAGCCGCCTGTGACGCCCCTGATTCAATCGTACACTAATCATACATGCAAATGTGTGCGATCAAGATTAGGGACTCACGGGAAGATATCACAACACAACTCTAAAAATAAAATAAGTCATACAAGCATCATAATACAAGCCAGGGGCCTCGAGGGATCGAATACAAGTGCTCGATCATAGATGAGTTAGCGGAAGCAACAATATCTGAGTACAGACACAATTAAACAAGTTTGCCTTAAGAAGGCTAGCACAAATTGGGATACAGATCGAAAGAGGCGCATGCCTCCTGCCTGGGATCCTCCTAAACTACTCCTCATCGTCGTCAGCGGCCTGCACGTAGTAGTAGGCACCTCCAATGTAGAAGGAGTCATCGTCGACGGTGGTGTCAAGCTCCTGGGCTCCAGCATCTGGTTGCGACAACCAGGTAGAAAGGAAAAGGGGGGAAAAGGGGAGAAAAGCAACCATGAGTACTCATCCAAAGTACTCACAAGGAAGGATCTACACTACATATGCATTGTTATCTGTGTAAAGGGGCAATATCGGTGGACTGAACTGCAGGATGCCATAATAAGAGTGGGATAGCTAGTCCTGTTGAAGACTACGCTTCTGGCCACCTCCATCTTGCAGCATGTAGAAGAGAGTAGATGGTAAGTTCACCAAGTATCATCGCATAGCATAATCCTACACGGCGATCCAACCCTTGTCGCCCTGTGTGAGAGCGATCACCGGGTTATATCTGGCAGTTGGAAGGCTGTGTTTTATTAAGTATCTGGTTCTATTGTCATAAGGTCAAGGTACAACTCCGGGTCGTCCTTTTACCGAGGGGCACGACTATTCAAATAGATAAAGTTCCCTACAGGGGTGCACCACATAACCCAACACGCTTGATCCCATTTGGCCGGACACACTTTCCTGGGTCATGCCCGGCCTCGGAAGATCAACACGTCGCAGCCCTACCTAGGCACAACAGAGAGGTTAGCACACCTATCTAAATCCTATGGCGCAGGGGTCTGGGCCCATCACCCATTTCACACCTGCACGTTGTGTGGGCGGCCGAAAGCAGACCTAGCCCCCTTAATACAAGCGCGGTCTTACGGTCCAATCCAGCGCGCGCCGCTCAATCGCTGACGTCAAGAAGGCTTCGGCTGATACCACGACGTCGAGTGCCCATAACTATTCCCGCGTAGTTGGTTAGTGCGTATAGGCCAATGGCCAGACTCAGATCAAATACCAAGATCTCATTAAGCGTGTTATTTTAAAGTAACTGTGGACGCCGACCAGGGCCAGGCCCACCTCTCTCCTAGGTGGTCTCAACCTGCCCTGTCGCTCCGCCACAAAGCAACAGTTCGGGGCCATCGGGAACCCAGGCCCACCTCTACCGTGATGGAGCCACCTGCCCCTTTAGCCCCCATCTCCGAACAGTATCATGACTAATGTAATCGTATAAAGTATATAGCATATTCCCGTGATCACCTCCTGAAGTGATCACGGCCCAGTAGTATAGCATGGCAGACGGACAAGAATGTAGGGCCACTGATGGAATACTAGCATCCTATACTAAGCATTAGGATAGCAGTTAGGGGTAACAACTGTAGCAACAATGACAGGCTATGCAGCATAATAGGATTAACTGAAAGCAGTAACATGCTACACTACTCTATAATGCAAGCAGTAGAGAGAAGGAATAGGCGATATCTAGTGATCAAGGGGGGGCTTGCCTGGTTGCTCTGGCAAGAAGGGTTAGTCGTCGATGTAGTTGATCACAGGGGTACCGGCATCGGTCTCAGGGTCTATCGAAAAAAAGTAACGGAGGGGGAACACAATAAATAACAGAGCAATCAAAGCATCACAAAGCATAACATGACAAACGCAGTGCTAGATGTGCCCTAACACGGTAGGAGGTGATACCGGCGAAGGGGGGAAACATCCGGGAAAGTATCCCCGGTGTTTCGCATTTTTGGACGATGAACTGGAGGGGAAAGTTGCGTGTTTGCTATGCTAGGGATGGGTGGCGGACAAACAGACTGCGTATTCGGATTTGTCTCATCGTTCCGAGCAACTTTCATGTATAAAGTTTTTCCATCCGAGCTACGGTTTATTTTATATTAATTTTACAAGATTTAAATCATTTTTAGGATTTATTTAATTATTATAAATAAACATTATCCAGAATAGTGTCTGCTGATGTCAGCAGTCAATAGAACGTTGACTGGGTCACACTGACATGTGGGTCCCACATGTCATACACTTTTAGTTAATTAACAATAGTTAATTAGGTTAATTAGTTAATTAGGATAATCTAATCAGGATTAATTAAGCTAATTAATTAATTAATATTTTTATTATTTTTATTTATTTTTAATTATTTTTTTAATAACATTCTAGGACTAGGCCCCACATGTCTGTGGCCCAGAGGGGCCTTGTAGGCGCTGGGTGCTCAGCCTGAGCGGCGCACACCCAGGGGCGCGTGAGGCTGGGCGGGCCCGGCTGCGGCTAGCAGGCACGGCCAACCGGCCGGACGGAGCAGGGCGGCGCGGCGAGGGGGCGAGGCCAGGGTGGTGTGGCGCGGGGTCGGCGATGGCCGAACAAGGCCATGGCGGGCGCGTTGTAGCCTCCACCGGGCAGAGGCGGGGCGTAGCAGAGGCAGACGAGCGGAGTCGGGCGGCGACCGCGGTAACTACGACAGCGCGCAACACGGCGGAGCAATGGCGTGAGCGGTGGGCGCGGTGGTGCGAGCAGCGGCGGCAACGCGAGCAGGTAACGCAGCCATCAGTGGGCTCGGGCGTGAGCAGGCAGAGGCGCGAGCGCCGGAGGGAGCGCGCCTGGGCGCGTCCAGGGAGCGGCGTGTACGGCCGGGGGGGCATTCAAGGCGCGGCCATGAGCACGGCGAGCACGCACGGGGGAAGCGGGCAGGCGCGACCAGGGTCACACGCGGGCGTGCGGGCGCCGGTGAGCGAGGCCCTAGCCAAAGTGGCCGGAGTAGGGGAGGAGGATGAGATGTTGTGGCCTCACCATGGGGCCGTGGAGTCTAGGCACTGGGGGTTGAGGAAGAGGACGGTGACGCGACGCCAACGAGGAGGAGATCCCGCGAGGGAGAGGAAGGCGACGGTGGCTGTGGCGTCGTGGGCGTCGGGGGATGATAACCCACAAGTATAGGGGATCAATTGTATCCTCTTTGATAAGTAAGAGTGTCGAACCCAACGAGGAGCTAAAGGTAGAACAAATATTCCCTCAAGTTCTATCGACCACCGATACAACTCTACGCAAGCTTGATGTTTACTTTACCTAGAACAAGTATGAAACTAGAAGTACTTTGTAGGTGTTTTTCGGTAAGCTTGCAAGAAAGTAAAGAGCACGTAAATAAAAGCGAGGGGCTGCTTAGATGAAGACACAACTAAATTAGTTTTTGTAAATAGCTTGTTGTCACGAGAAAGTTATTTGTCCCTAGGCAATCGATAACTAGACCGGTAATCATTATTGCAATTTTATTTGAGGGAGAGGCATAAGCTAACATACTTTCTCTACTTGGATCATATGCACTTATGATTGGAACTCTAGCAAGCATCTGCAACTACTAAAGATTCATTAAGGTAAAACCCAACCATAGCATTAAAGCATCAAGTCCTCTTTATCCCATACGCAAACAACCTACTTACTCGGGTCTGTGCTTCTGTCACTCACGCCACCCACCATAAGCAAATCATAAGCATATTGCAAACCCTACAAAGGGAATCCCTCACGCTTGCGCGACACGGAGAGCACCATAGGACAGCACCAATAATAAAACATACAACTCAAACCAATCACGATCATCAAATAGCCATTAGGACAAAACAGATCTACTCAAACATCATAGCATAGCCATACATCATTGGGAAATAATATATAGCGTTGAGCACCATGTTTCAGTAGAGATTACAGCGGGTAAGAGAGAGGTTACACTGCTGCATAGAGGGGGGAAGAGTTGGTCATGATGGCGGTGAAGTTGTTGGTGAAGATGGCGGTGATGATGATGGCTCCGGCGACGTTTCGGCGCCACCGGAAGCAAGGGGGAGAGGGCCCGCCTTCTTCTTCTTCTTCCTTCACCTCCTCCCTAGATGGGAGAAGGGTTTCCCCTCTGGTCCTTGGCTCCCATGGCGTGGGAGGGCGAGAGCCCCTTCGAGATTGGATCTATCTCTCTGTCTCACTTGGGTTCTGCGTTCTCCCCTGGCTCTGTTTCACTATTTCGTGTATATATGGAGATCCGTAACTCTGATTGGCCTGAAACCTTCGTCGTGATTTTTTTTCCGAATATTAGCTTTCTTGCGGCAAAAGAAGAGCGTCAACCGCCTTACGGGTGACTCACGAGGGTAGGGGGCGTGCCCAGGGGGCAGGCTCGCCCCCTGCCTCGTGACCACCTCGGGCACTGGTTCGCGTTGATTTTCCTTCCAGATTTTCCATATTTTCCAAAAATAAGCTCCGTCCGTTTTTATCCCGTTTGGACTCCATTTGACATGGATATTCGGTGAAACCAAAAACATGCAACAGACAGGAACTGGCACTGGCCACTGGATCAATATGTTAGTCCCAAAAATAATATAAAAAGTTGCCAAAAAGTATATGAAAGTTGAATAATATTGGCATGGAACAATCAAAAATTATAGATACGACGGAGACGTATCAGCATCCCAAGCTTAATTCCTGCTCGTCCTTGAGTAGGTAAATGATAAAAAAGATAATTTTTGATGTGGAATGCTACCTAGCATAATCTTGATCATATGTCTAATCATGGCATGAATAGTAAGACACGAGTGATTCAAAGCAATAGTCTATCCTTTGACATAAAAATAATAACACTTCAAGCATACCAACCAAGCAATTATGTCTTATTGAAATAACATAGCCAAAGAAAGCTCATCCCTACAAAATCATATAGTCTAGCTATGCTCCATCTTCACCACACAAAGCATTCACATCATGCACAACCCCGATGACAAGCCAAGCAATTGTTTCATACTTTTGACGTTTCTCAAACCTTTTCAACTTTCACGCAATACATGAGCGTGAGCCATGGATATAGCACTATAGGTGGAATAGAATATGATGATGGGGTTTATGTGGAGAAGACAAAAAAAAGAGAAAGTCTCACATCAACTAGGCGTATCAACGAACTATGGAGATGCCCATCAATAGATATCAACGTGAGGAGTAGGGATTGCCATGCAACGGATGCACTAGAGCTATAAGTATATGAAAGCTCAAACTGAAACTAAGTGGGTGTCCATCCAACTTGCTTGCTCATGAAGACCTAGGGCATTTGAGCAAGCCCATCGTTGGAATATACAAGCCAAGTTCTATAATGAAAATTCCCACTAGTATATGAAAGTGATAACTCAAGAGACTCTCTATATGAAGAACATGGTACTACTTTGAAACACAAGTGTGGTAACAGGATAGTAACATTGCCCCTTCTCTCTTTTTCTCTCATTTTTTTGTTTGTTTTCTCTTTTCTTGCCTTCTCTTTTTTTGGCCTTTCTCTTTTTTTATATTTTTTCGTCCGGAGTCTCATCCCGACTTGCGGGGGAATCATAGTATCCATCATCCTTTCCTCACTGGGGCAATGCTCTAATAATGATGATCATCACACTTTTATTTACTTACAACTCAATATTACAACTTGATATCTAGAACAAAGATATGACCCTATATGAATGCCTCCGGCGGTGTACCGGGATGTGTAATTATCTAGCGTAGCAATGACATCAAAAAACGGACAAGCCATGAAAACATCATGCTAGCTATCTTACGATCATGCAAAGCAATATGACAATAAATGCTCAAGTCATGTATATGATGATGATGGAAGTTGCATGGCGATATATCTCGGAATGGCTATGGAAATGCCATAATGGGTAGGTATGGTGGCTGTTTTGAGGAAGATATAAGGAGGTTTACGTGTGATAGAGCGTATCGTATCACGGGGTTTGGATGCACCGGCGAAGTTTGCACCAACTCTCAAGGTGAGAAAGGGCAATGCACGGTACCGAAGAGGCTAGCAATGATGGAAGGGTGAGAGTGTGTATAATCCATGGACTCAACATTAGTCATAAAGAACTCATATACTTATTACAAAAATCTATTAGTTATCGAAACAAAGTACTACGCGCATGCTCCGAGGGGGATAGATTGGTAGGAAAATACCATCGCTCGTCCCCGACTGCCACTCATAAGGAAGACAATCAATAAACACCTCATGCTCCGACTTCGTTACATAACGGTTCACCATACGTGCATGCTACGGGACTTGCAAACCTCAACACAAGTATTTCTCAATTTCACAATTACTCAACTAGCACGACTCTAATATCACCACCTTTATATCGCAAAACTATTGCAAGGAATCAAACATATCATATTCAGCGATCTACAAGTTTATGTAGGATTTTATGACTAACCATGCGAATGACCAGTTCCTGTCATCTCTCTAAATAGATATAAGTGAAGCAAGAGAGTTTAATTCTTTCTACAAAAGATATTCCCACGCTCTAACAAATATAAGTGAAGCAAAAGAGCATTCTACAAATGGCGGTTGTCTAAGTAAAGAGAAACAGGCAATCCAAACTTCAAATGATATAAGTGAAGCACAAGAAGCATTCTATAAAGCCATACTCAAAAAATATAAGTGAAGTGCAAAGAGAATTCTATAAATCAACCAAGGACTATCTCATACCAGCATGGTGCATAAAAGAAAAAAAAAGAAAACTAAATGCAAAAGATGCTCCAAGATTGCACATATCGCATGAACGAAACGAATCCGAAAACATACCGATACTTGTTGAAGAAAGAGGGGATGCCTTCCCAGCATCCCCAAGCTTAGACGCTTGAGTCTCCTTGAATATTTACTTGGAGTGCCTCGGGCATCCCCAAGCTTGCGCTCTTCCCTCTCTTCCTTCTTCTCACATCGAGACCTTCTCGATCATCGAACACTTCATCCACACAAAACTTCAATAGAAAACTCGGTAAGATCCGTTAGTATAATAAAGCAAATCTCTACTATAAGTACTGTTGCAAACCAATTCATATTTTATTTTTTCATTGTTTCTACTGTAATATAGCTTTCCCATGGCTTAATCCACTGATATAAATTGATAGTTTCATCAAAACAAGCAAACTATGCATCAAAAACAGAATCTGTCTAAAACAGAATAGTCTGTAATAATCTGAACATTCACCATACTTCCGATACTTGAAAAATTATGCAAAAATTAGGAAAAATAAAAAATTTGTGAATAAAGACTGCGCATAAAGAATCAGAACCATTTGACGTTGCAGTAAAAAACTAAAATTCGCGCACTACAGCCAAAGTTTCTGTCCTGCACCGTACAAACCAACAAGCATCGTAAACATCCGAAAGGCAAACCTTGGCACATTATTTTTATAATACCATGGAATTGTACAAGGGTATAATTATTTTTGTTGAAAATTTTCTTTAATCAAGAGTAAAAAAGTTTCCGTGTGCATGAACAACGTTCAAGGCTAGCTCCCACATCAACAATGCTTGTCTTTTTCACTTTCACTTTCCTTTTTTGAAAAGGTTTTGGGTTCCCCTCTTTATTTTTGTTGTTTTTAAACTATATGAAAGCACTCAACAGAAATAAATGACTCTCTAAAACTTCCGGGTTGTCTCCCTGGCAGCACTTTCTTTAAAGCCATTAAGCTAGGCATATAGTGCTCAAGTAGTGAATCCACCTGGATCCCAAGGTATATCAAAGCCAATTTTAATTAACAATGATTTCTAATTTAGTAGTGAGCACAATGCAACATATATCAAGCAATGACGAAGTCTAACTCTCTTCCTATGCATCGGCATGCCATAAAAGAACAATTCATGCACAGCTAGTAAAGGCCAATGCATAGTATAAACAGTTTCTTGCAATTTTATCATGTTGGAAACATAGAGAGGTGGAGATATAGTTCCTCTCTCATAATAATTGCAAGTATGAGCAGAAAGCACATGCATATTATATCTATCAAAATCATCATGTGCAACGTAAAAGGCAACCCATCAATGTAATCCTTAATAAGTGCAAACTTCTCCGATATAGTGTAATCGGGAGAATTCAAAAAGATAATAGGACTATCATGCGTGGGTGCAATAGCAACAATTTCATTAATAACATAAGGAGCTATAGCAAGTTCATCTCCATAAGCATAATTCATATTGGCATCTTGGCCACAAGCATAGCAAGCATCATCAAAAAGGGATATTTCAAAAGAATCAATGGGATCATAATAGTCATCATAGCAATCATCCTTCGGTTAGCATGAAGGGGAATTAAACAATGTATGAGTTGACGAGTTACTCTCATTAGAAGGTGGGAACGGGTGATCAATCCGCTCTTCCTCATTTTGTTCTTTGCTCTCCTCGTCATCTTTTTCATCCAATGAGCTCACAGTTTCATCAACTTCTTCTTCCATAGATTCCTGCAAAATATTAGTCTCTTCTTGGACAACAGAGACTTTCTCAATAAGTGCATTAATTTCGTAATTGTATTCATAATTCTCATAGCAATATTTGAGGATAGCTAAATTTTGAGATCTATAAACAGCATCATCAAAATCTTCAAACTCTTTACACATAGATTCAATTTCATAAGCACCCATAAAAGTGATAAATTCTTCTATTTGTTCCACATCATAGTAATCATATATACCATTAGCATAAGAAGCTAAGGTTTTATTATCATTGAATTTGCATGAAAAGGGAAGGTGTGGAGCCTTCATCCTAGATCAACAAGTATAATCATAACTCATGCATAGTTGCCAAGCATACCACTTCAATATATGAATTTGATCCCATAATAGTTTCCCTTTTTGTGTCAAGCAATAATCCCTAAAGTATTCACGTTGATCCAACGTTACTCCCATTACATAATTAAATGGGGTTTTCTCGGGATTATTAAAGTAGTACATAATATCTTTCACATAACCAGCATCGAGCGTTTTAGGAGGTTCCCCATCTCCATGAGCAGAAAGTACACCTAATTTTTTTGGTATTTCGTGTTCCATATCCATAACTAAAGATAAACAACAACTAAGAACAGCAAATAAAAATTAGGGGCTGCTTAGATGAAGACAAAACTAAATTAGTTTTAGTAAAGAGCTTGTTGTCACGAGAAAGTTATTTGTCCCTAGGCAATCGATAACTAGACCTGTAATCATTATTGCAATTTTATTTGAGGGAGACGCATAAGCTAACATACTTTCTCTACTTGGATCATATGGACTTATGATTGGAACTCTAGCAAGAATCTGCAACTACTAAAGATTCATTAAGGTAAACTCAACCGTAGCATTAAAGCATCAAGTCCTCTTTATTCCATACGCAAACAACCTACTTACTTGGGTCTGTGCTTCTGTCACTCACGCCACCCACCATAAGCAAATCATAAGCATATTGCAAACTCTATAGCAGGAATCCCTCACGCTTGCGTGACACGGAGAGTGCCATAGGACAGCACCAATAATAAAACATACAACTCAAACCAATCACGATCATCAAATAGCCATTAGGACAAAACAGATCTACTCAAACATCATAGGATAGCCATACATCATTGGGAAATAATATATAGCGTTGCGCACCATGTTTAAGTAGAGATTGCAGCGAGTAAGAGAGAGGTTACACCACTGCATAGAGGGGGGAAGAGTTGGTGATGATGGCGGTGAAGTTGTTGGTGAAGATGGCGGTGATGATGATGGCTCCGGCGATGTTCCGGCACCACCGGAAGCAAAGGGGAGAGGGCCCCCCTTCTTCTTCTTCTTCCTTGACCTCCTCCCTAGATAGGAGAAGGGTTTCCCCTCTAGTCCTTGGCTCCCATGGCGTGGGAGGGGCGAGAGCCCCTCCGAGATTGGATCTATCTCGCTGTGTCTCTCTTGTTCTGCGTTCTCCCCTGGCTCTGTTTCACCATTTCTTGTATATATGGAGATCCGTAACTCCGATCGTCCTGAAACCTTCGTCGTGATTTTTTTCCGAATATTAACTTTCTTGCGGCAAAAGAAGAGCGTGAACCGCCTTACGGGTGGCTCACGAGGGTAGGGGGCGCGCCCCTTGCCTCGTGACCACCTCGGGCACTGGTTCGCATTGATTTTCCTTTCAGATTTTCCATATTTTCCAAAAATAAGCTCCGTCCGTTTTTATCCCGTTTGGACTCCGTTTGATATGGATATTCTGCGAAACCAAAAACATGCAACAGACATGAACTGGCACTAGGCACTGGATCAATATGTTAGTCCCAAAAATAATATAAAAAATTGCCAAAAAGTATATGAAAGTTGAATAATATTGGCATGGAACAATCAAAAATTATAGATACGACGGAAACGTATCAGGGGAGAGGAGGCGGTGGTGAGGTGGTCCTAGGCGGTGGCGGCGTGGTCTGAGCCCCCGTTTTCCTGATCCAGATCCAGCGAGAGAGGGGGGAGGGGAACGAGAGAGAGACGTGGGGGCGAGTGGGGAGTGGGCTAGGGTTCAGTTAGATGGGAGGGGGGTTAAGCGGGGCAGTGGGAGAGGCCGGCTGGGCCAGGTGGGTCGGTTGGCCACCTGGGCCAGTTGGACCAAAGGGGTGCTTCTCCCTTTTATTTTCTTTTAGTTTTAGTTTTTTTATTTTTCTTTTATTTACTTTCCTATTCTGTTTTAATCCAATTTAAAATATTTAAGCATTTCCTAAACATGTGTTTTCTTCACAAGAATTACCTACGTAAAATTTGGCACTAACCGAACATTTTTGTTTTAATGTTTGAAAACTTCTATTCTTTGACTTTAATTCAATTTTGAATTTGAATCGGTTTTGAACTAACGCGAGTTTATAAATAGTAATCATGGTGAGGTGGCATCACTAGTAGAGGTTTACCATAGCTTAATGATCCGGGCGTCACACCGCCACGGCGTGGTAGCGGACCTGCCAGCGGTCGTACTCCATGGCCGCGAGCTCGGCCGTCTGGAAGCTACCGAGCCACCGGCGGGTGTGGGTCTCTTGATCTGTAATCTCGGTGACCCACGTCCCCCATTGCCGCTGCCGGACCCCGAGCAAGGACTTCGTCGGCTGTCAGGTCCGAGGGAGGATGGGAAAGTCCTCGAACCGGTGTAGGGGCGCGGTGACGGGCAGATCAGGGGACCGGCAGCGGCGGATCGGGCCCATGAAGGACGACGAGGACACCTCGGCGGCCACCTCGCCGGTGTCGGGTGAAAAGGCCGTGATAAACCTCTTTTTGGCCATTGGCTCCTCGAGCTCCCCAGCACACAGGCAGAGGTTGAGGATGGAGGCGCCAGCGATGGCGGGGACCTACCAATGGTTTCGAGGGTTGTGTATGTCCGTGTGAGTGGAGGTTTGGGGGTGTGTGTGGAGGGGGGGGCAAGGTTGTGTTTGAGGAAATACTACAGCAACTGAATATTTTACTAGGCGGGAGTAACAAGGCGGGACTACTGAAAATTTGGATCAAGGGCGAGCAGATATTTTTGGGATTGCGAGGGATGCAGAGGCGGGAGTAAAATTCCGGGGCTACTGAAAATTTGAATCAAGTGACTGAAGCAGAGCGGGAGTAACAGACATCACACACGGTTCACACATACTAATCGTGTGCTATCAAACATTAAAACCTTCCAGACGGTAGATATTTTCGAGATTGTGAGGGATGCAGAGGCGGGAGTTTTTGGGGAGTGAGCTAGAGTGCTTGACACGCCGGCTGTGGACTGTAGCCGACGCACCTTCTCATGTAAGCCATAGGCATACTATACACCAACGGTGCTCCAAGATATTTTGTACTACATCTCAAACGGTTGTTGATAATAAATAGTGTGGGATCTACTTGACTTGAATTACAAAATGGGGTCACAGCGGCCATGGACGCTGTTTGAATTGCTAGACCTTTATCTGCAGTGAACATGCAACTATATGTGTGTCGTAAAAGAACTGGAATTATTCACAGTTCGTTTGGACATTTTATACATCAAACTGGGTTTCTAGCCATTTCACGTGCACAATTCAAAATTAAACAACATGCACATGCTTCGGTGCATACAAATTGGTTGAAAAATCAAATATGTGTCCTTCAGTGCATGCTTCGGTCCCATGCAAGAAATGGGAATGAATTTTTCGGGGTTTGTTTGGCCTTTTCTATACATTAACTGCGTTTTCTAGGCATTTTATGTGAATAATTCAAATTTGAACTACAAGCACATGCACCAATGCACAAAGTTGGTTGAAAAATCACATGTGTGTCCTTGGGTGAATTTCTAGGTCCCATGCAAGAGATGGGAATGAATTTCAAACACCAGGGCACTGTTGATTGCCGGCAAACGTTGAGATACCTGGTTTTTAAATTCTAGTAAATCCAAAACTCGTCTGAAATTCATGAAACTTGGCATGCTATCATGGAGCGGCATCAACATGTCGTGGTGAAAATTTTGTCCCATTTGGGATAGGTTTGGGTATAAGCTTCTCGCAAACCAGAGATTCTCACAACAAGCATGATGGTTTCGATTGGGAACATCCCACCTTTGGGGATGAAAAGATATCCATTGCCTCTTATTGCTTTCAAAAAATTTCTATTGTCAACATAGAACAACAGGAGTGTTATGTCAATTTTTATGATTTTGGGGGGTTCGTTTGGACATTTTTATGCATTAACTGGGTTTTCTAGGCATTTTATGTGCGTAATTCAAATTTGAACTACAAGCACATGCTCCAATGCACGAAAGTTGGTTGAAAAATCTAACATGTGTCCTTGGGTGAATTTCTAGGTCCCATGCAAGAGATAAGACTGAAATTCAAACACCAGGGCACTGTTGATTGCTGGCAAAACGTTGAGATGCTTGCTTTTCAAATTCTAGTAAATCCAAAACTCATCTGAAATTCTTGAAACTTGTCATGCTATCATTGAGCGACATCAACATGCCGTGGTAAAAAAATTGTCCCATTTGGGGCAGGTTCAGGTATAAGCTTCTCACAAATCAGAGCTTCTCACAAGAAGCATGATTTTTTCGATAGGGAACATACCACCTTTGGGGACGGGACGATATTCTTTGCCTCTTCTTGCTTTAAAAAATTTTCTAGTGTCAACATAGAACAACATGAGTGTTGTGTTTAGTCTTGGAATTTTTTGGGGTTTGTTTGGCCTTTTTTATACATTAACTGGGTTTTCTAGGCAATTAATTGCATAATTCAAATTTGAACTACAAGCACATGCTCCAATGCACTAAACTTGGTTGAAAAACCACATGTGTGTCATTGGGTGAATTTCTCGGTCCCATGCAAGAGATGGGAATGAAATTCAAACACCAGGGCACTGTTGATTGCCGGCAAAACATTGAGATGCCTGTTTTTTAAATTCTAGTAAATCCAAAACTCATCTTTAATTCATGAAACTTGGCATGCTATCATGGAGCGGCATAAACATGTCGTGGTAAAAAATTTGTCCCTTCTAGGTCAGGTTTGGGTATATGCTTCTCACAATCCAGAGCTTCTCACAACAAGACTGATGGTTTCAGTAGGGCACGTACATCCCAACTTTGGGGACGAAATGATATCCATTGCCTCTTATTGCTTTCAAAAAAATTCTCGTGTCAACATAGAACAACCGGAGTGTTGTGTCAATTTTTAGGATTTTTCGGGGTTCGTTTCGACATTTTTATGCATTAACTGAGTTTTCTAGGCATTTTATGTGCATAATTCAAATTGGAACTACATGCACATGCTCCAGTGCATATAAATTGGTTGAAAAATCACATGTGTGTCCCTGGGTGCATGCTTAATTAGGTCCCATGCAAGAGAGAGGAATGAATTTCAAAAACCAGGGCAATGTTGATTGCTGGCAAAACATTTAGATACAATCTTTTTAATTTTGGTCAATCCAAAACTCGTCTGAAATTCATGAAACTTGGCATGCTATCATGGAGCAGCATCAACATGCCGTGGTGAAAATTTTGTCCCATTTGGGACAGGTTTGGGTATAAGCTTCTCACAAACCAGAGATTCTCACAACAAGCATGATGGTTTCGATAGGGAACGTCCCACCTTTGGGGACAAAACGATATCCATTGCCTCTTATTGCTTTCAAAAAATTTTGAGTGTCAACATAGAACAACAGGAGTGTTATGTCAATTTTTATGATTTTTTGGGGTTCGTTTGGACAGTTTTATGCATTAACTGGGTTTTCTAGGCATTTTATGTGCATAATTCAAATTTGAACTACAAGCACATGCTCCAATGCACGAAAGTTGGTTGAAAAATCTAACATGTGTCCTTGGGTGAATTTCTTGGTCCCATGCAAGAGATAAGAATGAAATTCAAACACCAGGGCACTGTTGATTGCTGGCAAAACGTTAAGATGCTTGCTTTTCAAATTCTAGTAAATCCAAAACTCGTCTGAAATTCTTGAAACTTGTCATGCTATCATTGAGCGACATCAACATGCCGTGGTAAAAAATTTGTCCCATTTGGGCAGGTTCGGGTATAAGCTTCTCACAAACCAGAGCTTCTCACAAGAAGCATGATTTTTTTGATAGGGAACATACCACCTTTGGGGACGGGACGATATTCGTTGCCTCTTCTTGCTTTAAAAAAATTTCTAGTGTCAACATAGAACAACATGAGTGTTGTGTTTAATCTTGGAATTTTTTGGGGTTCATTTGGCCTTTTTTATACATTAACTGGGTTTTCTAGGCAATTAATTGCATAATTCAAATTTGAACTACAAGCACATGCTCCAATGCACTAAATTTGGTTGAAAAATCACATGTCTGTCATTGGGTGAATTTCTCGGTCCCATGCAAGAGATGGCAATGAAATTCAAACACTAGGGCACTGTTGATTGCTGGCAAAACATTTGAGATGCCTATTTTTTAAATTCTAGTAACTCCAAAACTCGTCTTAAATTCATGAAACTTGGCATGCTATCATGGAGCGGCATAAACATGTCGTGGTAAAAAATTTGTCCCTTCTGGGGGAGGTTTGGGTATATGCTTCTCACAAACCAGAGCTTCTCACAACAAGACTGATGGTTTCAGTAGGGCACGTACATTCCACCTTTGGGGATGAAATGATATCCATTGCCTCTTATTGCTTTCAAAAAATTTCTCGTGTCAACATAGAACAACAGGAGTGTTGTGTCAATTTTTGGGATTTTTCGGTGTTTGTTTCGACATTTTTATGCATTAACTGAGTTTTCTAGGCATTTTATGTGCATAATTCAAATTTGAACTACATGCAGATGCTCCAGTGCATATAAATTGGTTGAAAAACCACATGTGTGTCCTTGGGTGCATGCTTAATTAGGTCCCATGGAAGAGAGAGGAATGAATTTCAAAAACCAGGGCAATGTTGATTGCTGGCAAAACATTTAGATACAATTGTTTTAATTCTGGTCAATCCAAAACTCATCTAAGATTCATGAAACTTGGCATGCTATCATGGAGTAGCATCAACATGCCGTGGTGAAAATTTTGTCCCATTTGGGACAGGTTTGGGTATAAGCTTCTCACAAACCAGAGATTCACACAACAAGCATGATGGTTTCGATAGGGAACATCCCACCTTTGGGGACGAAATGATATCCATTGCCTCTTATTGCTTTCAAAAAATTTCTAGTGTCAACATAGAACAACAGGAGTGTTATGTCAATTTTTATGATTTTTTGGGGTTCGTTTGGACAGTTTTATGCATTAACTGGGTTTTCTAGGCATTTTATGTGCATAATTCAAATTTTAACTACAAGCACATGCTCCAATGCACGAAAGTTGGTTGAAAAATCTAACATGTGTCCTTGGGTGAATTTCTTTGTCCCATGCAAGAGATAAGAATGAAATTCAAACACCAGGGCACTGTTGATTGCTGGCAAAACGTTGAGATGCTTGCTTTTCAAATTCTAGTAAATCCAAAACTCGTCTGAAATTCTTGAAACTTATCATGCTATCATTGAGCGACATCAACATGCCGTGGTAAAAAATTTGTCCCATTTGGGGCAGGTTCGGGTATAAGCTTCTCACAAACTAGAGCTTCTCACAAACCAGAGCTTCTCATAAGAAGCATGATTTTTTCGATAGGGAACATACCACCTTTGGGGATGGGACGATATTCATTGCCTCTTCTTGCTTTAAAAAAATTTCTAGTGTCAACATAGAACAACATGAGTGCTGTGTTTAGTCTTGGAATTTTTTGGGGTTCGTTTGGCCTTTTTTATACATTAACTGGGTTTTCTAGGCAATTAATTGCATAATTCAAATTTGAACTACAAGCACATGCTCCAATGCACTAAATTTGGTTGAAAAATCACATGTCTGTCATTGGGTGAATTTCTCGGTCCCATGCAAGAGATGGCAATGAAATTCAAACACTAGGGCACTGTTGATTGCCGGCAAAACATTTGAGATGCCTGTTTTTTAAATTCTAGTAACTCCAAAACTCGTCTTAAATTCATGAAACTTGGCATGCTATCATGGAGTGGCATAAACATGTCGTCGTAAAAAATTTGTCCCTTCTGGGGGAGGTTTGGGTATATGCTTCTCACAAACCAGAGCTTCTCACAACAAGACTGATGGTTTCAGTAGGGCACGTACATCCCACCTTTGGGGACGAAATGATATCCATTGCCTCTTATTGCTTTCAAAAAATTTCTCGTGTCAACATAGAACAACAGGAGTGTTGTGTCAATTTTTGGGATTTTTCGGTGTTCGTTTCGACATTTTTATGCATTAACTGAGTTTTCTAGGCATTTTATGTGCATAATTCAAATTTGAACTACATGTAGATACTCCAGTGCATATAAATTGGTTGAAAAATCACATGTGTGTCCTTGGGTGCATGCTTAATTAGGTCCCATGGAAGAGAGAGGAATGAATTTCAAAAACCAGGGCACTGTTGATTGCTGGCAAAACATTTAGATACAATGTTTTTAATTCTGGTCAATCCGAAACTCATCTAAAATTCATGAAACTTGGCATGCTATCATGGAGCAGCATCAACATGCCATGGTGAAAATTTTGTCCCATTTGGGACAGGTTTGGGTATAAGCTTCTCACAAACCAGAGATTCTCACAACAAGCATGATGGTTTCGATAGGGAACGTCCCACCTTTGGGGATGAAACGATATCCATTGCCTCTTATTGCTTTCAAAAAATTTCGAGTGTCAACATAGAACAACAGGAGTGTTATGTCAATTTTTATGATTTTTTGGGGTTCGTTTGGACATTTTTGTGCATTAACTGGGTTTTCTAGGCATTTTATGTGCATAATTCAAATTTGAACTACAAGCACATGCTTCAATGCACTAAAGTTGGTTGAAAAATCTAACTTGCGTCCTTGGGTGAATTTCTAGGTCCCATGCAAGAGATAGGAATGAAATTCAAACACCAGGGCATTGTTGATTGCTGGCAAAAGATTGAGATGCTTGGTTTTCAAATTCTAGTAAATCCAAAACTCATCTGAGATTCTTGAAACTTGGCATGCTATCATTGAGCGGCATCAACATGCCGTGGTAAAAAAATTTGTCCCATTTGGGCCAGGTTCGGGTATAAGCTTCTCACAAACCAGAGCTTCTCACAACAAGCATGATGGTTTCGATAGGGAGCGTACCACCTTTGGGGACGTGACGATATCCCTTGCCTCTTATTGATTTTAAGAAAAATTCTAGTGTCAACATAGAAGAACATGAGTGTTGTGTTTAATCTTGGAATTTTTCGGTGTTCATTTGGCCTTTTTTATACATTACCTGGGTTTTCTAGGCATTTTATGTGCATAATTCAAATTTGAACTACAAGCGCATTCTCCAATGCACCGAAGTTGGTTGAAAAATCACATGCGTGTCCTTGGGTGAATTTCTAGGTCCCATGCAAGAGATGAGAATGAAATTCAAACACCAGGGCACTATTGATTGCCGACAAAACGTTGAGATGCCTGGTTCTTAAATTCTTGTAAATCCAAAACTCATCTGAAATTCATGAAACTTGGCATGCTATCATTGAGCGACATCAACATGCCGTGGTAAAAAAATTGTCCCATTCAGGGCAGGTTCGGGTATATGCTTCTAACAAACCAAACCTTTGGGGATGAAACGATATCAATTGCCTCTTATTGCTTTCAAAAAAATTCTCGTGTCAAGATAGAACAACATGACTGTTGTGTTAATTTTTGGGATTTTTCAGGGTTCGTTTGGACATTTTTATGCATTAACTGAGTTTTCAATGCATTTATGTCCATAATTCAAATTTGAACTACATGCACATGCTCCAGTGCATATAAATTGGTTGAAAAATCAAACCTGTGTCCTTGGGTGCATGCTTAGGTCCCATGCAAGAAATGGGAATGAATTTCAAACACCAGGGCACGTTGATTGCCGGCAAAACATTGAGATGCATGGTTTTTAAATTCTAGTAAATCCTAAACTCATCTGAAATTCATGAAACTTGGCATGCTATCATGGAATGGCACCCGACATGCTGTGGCATTTTTCGTGTCCATTTTGAGAGAAGGCGCACTCGAATAATGACAGCCAACAAAGGCATTTTGAAAAAATAGCTGCCACTATAATATCTCAAACGTTTGAAGAATTGAAACCGTGTGTGTTCTGTTAACCATTCACGTGACACCATGTGTCTTGGTTTTAATGGTTGTAGGAGGTGCCGTGCGGACAACTGCTTGACCTTGACTGAACGAGAGGCGTGCGTGCGCAGTCCAGTGCGCAGGCTAACTGAGAGGCGTGCAAGCTGTCCTCGAATGCGCAGGCTCAGTGGGAAGCGTGCGAGTTGTACGCTACACAGGCTCACTAGGAAGCGAGCCCTTTGAATTCCATGGCCGCCCGCCTTCCTCTCCATTGATGGCGCCTGAGCCGCTGTTTAATACGGGCGGCCTTACTGTTCGCCTCCCATTCCCCTCCCTCCCATAGACCTGCACCAACGCTGTGGCGTAGAATGATCATCTGCCACTAGTCTCCATGTAACAGCCTGGATTTTGGCCTTTTTCTTTTTCTTTTGATTTAATTAGTTTTTGGTTCTGTTTTGTTTTTTGGAGTGGTTCTGTGGCCTTGTCACCTGGGAAATCATCTTCATTTCCTCTCCCAAGTGACTCATAATTCTCAAAACCTTGCCAAGACCATGTCACCCCACTCCTTGCCAAACCATAATTTCTTTTTCTCAGGAATATTCCTTTTTTTCTATTAAAGGAATAACCATGTCTGCCCTAGGTTGTGAAGCAACCTATATTTCTGTCACTCCCAAAAATCTCAATTAATTCTCATAATTCCTTTGGGTCATATATTGCTCAAATATGCCAAAACTTTCCTGTCCTAGCCCAAGAATAATCCCCCAATAATTAATCTTCATTTATGTCCAGTGTGCCTTTCTGTGAAGGAAGTGCCACCTATCCAATCTTGTTTGCTCCCAAACTTGTTGAGCATTCTTTTATGTCCAAATAATTGCCTCATGCAAAAATTCAACTTTATTTGCCTAGCCAATCTTCCTCAGCAATTTTTCAAACTTTCTGTCAGACAGAAGGCATTGTGAAGGAACTACTAGCTAGGGTTACCCAAATGAATTGAAATTTTGCATGCCTCTTCATGTGCTCATTTAATTAGCCTCCTTCAAATTTCAGCTCCATCCCTTGATCTATGTGAGCACAGGACCAAATCTTTGATTCTGGCAATATTTTCAGGTTGTGAAGCAAGTGTATTTTATATTGCATCGGTTCGGATCCAGTACAGCTCAGCCTATGCATTTCTCCAATTTCTTTTTCGAGATAATTACACCGGTGGTGCTTGAACTTGTCATGGATGTTCACTTTAGTGCCTGAACTTGAAAAATACGTTGAACTAGTTCTAAAACTTGGCTAGTGCGTGCAAATATGGTGCTAAACACCTATGTAGATGTATACTGTGTTTACATGGCACGGTATTTGACTGATGTGGCATGGGGTCCATGTGTAACGATGAAATATGATTATTTGAATGCTATATGTAATAACATTCATGATTATCATTTCCCACTCCCCCCGCTTCGCTCTCCCGAGGGCGACTCGGGGGCGACCTAGGGTTCCCTCGCGCCGCCACCTCCCCATTCCCCTCCTCCTCGCTGCTGCCGGAGGCGGTCGCCGGGGCCCCAGCGCGGCTGCCTGTGAGGGCGGCGGCGAGGCCTCTGGCCGCTCCCTTTCGGTGGTGAGGGCCCGGATTTGAGGCGGCGGCCTTGCTAGTGCGGACGGCGCTCCTCCGGCGGCGGGGAGTGCTCGTCGGTGAGGTTGGCTGGGTCCCCTCGGCTGCGCGGGCAGCGATGTCCCGGTGGGCGCTGGTCGTGGCGCGAGGAGGCCCCGGGCTCCCCTCGTTAGATCTGAGGCGTTCTGGGCCGCTCGTGACGTATGACCTCCGGCCAGCCTGGATCTCCAGCGTGCTCGCGCCTGCTAATGATGTGGTTGGTTCAGAGGTGGCAGCGTGGTGCTTGGCCGGGGGAAACCCTTGGCCGCCGGTGGCAGTCTTGGTGTCGATGGCATCCCGGACACCATTCCCTCCTTGGTGGCGGTGCCGAGGCTCAACTTCCCCTGCCTCCCCCTTCCCCTGCGCCCGGGTGAAAACCCTAGCCCCGGTGGCTAAGCAGCGGCGGCACCACAGCGTCGTTACCTTCTTGAAGGCGCCGACCTAGGCATGGGGATGATGGGCATGCATGGCGAGCTTATCTGGTTCCTAGTGGCGGCCCGTCTGATCTACTGCGTCGCAGCTCCGGGCAGGTGTTTCTGTCTCGTGGCTGCGGTGCTCCTCTTCCGGCCGTGTCTCTGATGGGGACCTCGCCCTTCCTTACCTTGTACCTGTCGTGGTGGAGCGGTACTTCATCTCACACATTGATGACAGCGGAGATCGGCGGCATGGCGTTGTGGAGGCTCGGCGTCCGATGCGCGAAGATGGACTCGCGCAGGAGGAGGTAGCTGTCTGGCATCATGGTGACGTCGATGGCAGAGTGGACTGTTTCCGAGTACCCTCTCGGTTATGTAAGAACCGGGGCATGCGTGGAAACCAGGCGTAGGGGTCATTAGTGCTTGAACAGACAAGTGCCCAACTAGTTATGTTATATTACATGGTTAGTAAGAAACATCTTCTAGGGAGAATAGTTTCGTTAGGGGTTCCTTTCCCTGGGCACGCATGCCCTAAAGTGCATGTCCGGACTGCGAAAAGAGACGCAGGAAAAAAACATCTGGGGGCACATATGGAAAATAAATAAAAAATCATCTTTTGTTCACCGACCGAATATTCCCTTAAGAACGCTAGCTTTCGGCTTCACCCAGTCTGAGGTACACATCCGGCTGACCCGGCAGTAACAATCGCAGAGGTGCTCCCCTTATGCCCTAGCCGAATTAACGGGAACGTAGGGCATAAATACAAGAGCCAGGCAACCCAGCTTGGCCATAACTTAAGTCATATCAATGCATATAATGGCGAAGAAAAGGTACATGTGGAAGGATGACACATGTGCTGGGCATGAAGCCCGGATAAATAAGTAAGCTTCTGTGTAAGAAGCCCCCAGGTATAATGAGCGCGACTAGCGCGTCAATGGTGTGCAGGCAAGGCACAAGTTGGCCCTTGAAGGCACCGGGAAAGAAAATAAAAGAAGGAGAGAAATAAAGGATAGATAATGTATATGCAAAAAATGTACAGAGGAAGGAGACGAACATAGAGTCCGGAGCTAGGCGTAGAATCTTCGGAGCCGGGCTGCGTTCCATGGGTTCGGCTCAAGTCGATTATCCGATGCATCCCGCAGACGGTACGCCCCACCGGTCAGAACTTGGTCAATAATGAAGGGACCCTCCCATTTGGGCTTGAGTTTGTCCTTTTTCTTCTCCGGCAGGCGTAGAACTAACTCGCCAACATTATAAGTCTTGGCACGTACTTCTCTGCTTTGGTATCTTCGAGCCTGTTGTTGATAGAATGCGGAACAGGCTTTTGCCACGTCACGCTCCTCCTCCAGGGCATCCAAACTATCCTGCCGATCGAGCTCGGCTTCTCTTTCTTTGTACATGCGCACTCGAGGTGAGTCATGAATTATGTCGCAGGGCAGAACCGCCTCTGCGTCGTACACCATAAAGAAGGGTGTGTATCTGGTAGTGCGATTCGGCGTGGTCCACAGCCCCCAAAGTACGGAGTCGAGCTCCTCCACCCAGTGCGTGTTAGATTCCTTAAGGGACCGCACTAATCTGGGTTTGATGCCGCTCAAGATAAGACCATTTGCTCGTTCGACCTGACCGTTAGTTTGTTGGTGATAGACAGAAGCATAATCGAGCTTAATGCCCATGTTTTTGCACTAGAGTTTTACCTCATCGGACGTGAAGTTTGTGCCATTGTCAGTGATGATGCTGTGGGGGACACCGTAACGATGTATGACCCCGGATATGAAGTCTATCACCGGTCCGGATTCGGCCGTTTTAACAGGTTTGGCTTCTATCCATTTGGTGAATTTATCCACCATGACCAGTAAGTATTTTTTTCTTATGGGTTCCCCCATTAAGGGGTCCAACCATGTCGAGTCCCCAGACCGCAAAGGGCCAGGTAATGGGGATTTTTTGGAGGGCGGTGGGTGGCATATGGCTTTGGTTTGCAAAAAGCTGGCAACCGATGCAGCGTTGGACCAAGTCCTGAGCGTCTGCCCGGGCCGTCGGCCAATAAAAACCTGTACGGAAGGCCTTGCTTACAAGGGCCCGGGCTGCGGCATGGTGGCCGCCGAGTCCGGCATGAATTTCTTCCAGAAGCTTCCGCCCCTCCTCTTCGGAGATGCACCTTTGAAGGACTCCGGTGGTGCTTTTCTTATAAAGCTCTCCCTCATGGACTCTATAGGCTTTAGATTGCCGTACTATGCAGCGTGCCTCATTTTGGTCCTCGGGGAGTTCCTACCTGGTTAAGTAGGCCAGGAATGGTTCTGTCCATGGGGCAACGATGGCCATCATTACATGGGTTGAAGGTGTTATTTCGGCGGCAGAGCCTCCGATTACGTCAGAGTGTTCGGTATCAGGCATTGTGGTTGGGTCCGGACTATTGTTACCGGTGTCCCCTTCCCAGACCACGGATGGCTTGAACAGCCTCTCCAAAAAGATGTTAGGGGGGCCACATCGCGTTTTGCGCCGATGCGTGCGAGGACATCTACTGCCTGGTTGTTTTCTCGGGCTATATGCTGAAATTTGAGCCCCTCGAACCGAGCTGACATTTTTAGGACGACGTTGCGGTAGGCCGCCATTTTCGGATCCTTGGCATCAAAGTCTCCATTTATTTGGGATATTGCGAGGTTCGAATCCCCGCACACCTCCAGGCGTTGGATGCCCATGGATACTGCCATCCGAAGACCATGTAAAAGGGCCTCGTATTCGGCTGCGTTGTTGGAGTCTGTATACATTATCTGGAGTATGTATTGAACTGTATCTCCGGTTGGGGACGTCAGAACGACGCCAGCCCCCAGACCAGCCAGCATTTTGGAGCCGTCGAAGTGCATGATCCAGTTGGAATATGTGCCGTACTCTTTAGGGAGTTCGGCTTCCGTCCATTCGGCGACAAAGTCAGCCAATACTTGCGACTTAATGGCTCGTCATGGTTTGTACGTTATGTCGAACGGGAGGAGCTCAATGGCCCATTTGGCAATCCGGCCCGTGGAGTTGCGATTGTTTATAATATCATTAAGTGGCACTTCCAAGGCTACTGTCATTGAACACTCTTGAAAGTAGTGTCGCAGCTTCCGGGATGCCATGAATACCGCATAGGCTATCTTTTGATAATGCGGGTACAGTGACTTGCATGGAGTGAGGACATTGGATACATAATAGACAGGCTTTTAAAGGGGGAATTTATGTCCGTCCGTTTCTCATTCGACGACGAGCACTGCGCTTACAACTTGATGAGTTGCCGCAATGTACAACAGCATTGGTTCGCCGATGTTTGGCGTGGCCAGGATTGGGTTGGTTGCCAGTATGGCTTTTATTTCTTTCAATCCGGCTATGGCAGCATCCGTCCACTCGAAGTGTTCGGTGCACCGAAAGAGGCGATAGAGGGGTAATGCCTTTTCTCCCAAGCGGGAGATAAAGCGGCTTAGAGCCGCCACACATCCGGTTAATTTCTGGATTTGCTTGAGGTCCGTTGGGATAGCCAACTGTGATAGAGCTCGGATTTTGGCCGGATTTGCTTCAATTCCTCTGTTGGAGACAATGAAGCCCAGGAGCTTTCCGGCTGGTACACCGAAAATACATTTTTCCGGATTAAGCTTGATGTCGTATGTTCGGAGGTTGTCGAATGTGAGCCTCAATTCGTCTATTAAAGTCGACGTGTTTGGTTTTAACAACCACATCATCTATGTATGCCTCCACTGTTTTGCCGATCCGGTTTCCAGACATGTCTGAATCATGCGCTGATATGTTGCGCCGGCGTTTTTGAGCCCAAAAGGCATTGTGTTGAAACAGAACGGGCCATATGGTGTGATAAATGCCGTTGCTGCTTGGTCGGGCTCCGCCATCTTAATTTGGTGGTAGCCAGAGTATGCGTCAAGGAAACACAATGAATCGTGTCCTGCGGTAGCATCAATAATTTGATCGATGCGGGGGAGGGGAAAGGGATCCTTTGGGCAAGCCTTGTTGAGGTCCTTGAAATCGACGCACAGGCGCCGGGATTTATCCTTCTTTGGTACCATCACCAGGTTTGCTAGCCAGTCCGGGTGTTTTATTTCTCTAATGAATCCGGCCTCTAATAACTTGGCTAGTTCCTCTCCCATAGCTTGTCTCTTAGGTTCATAGAAACGCCGAAGAGCCTGCTTCACCGGCTTGAATCCCTTTAGGATATTGAGGCTATGCTCAGCCAGCCTGCGTGAGATTCCTGGCATATCTGAGGGATGCCAGGCAAATATGTCCCAATTCTCGCGCAGGAACTCTCGTAGTGCGGCGTCCACGACGGGGTTTAACTATGCCCCGATGGAGGCTGTTTTTGTAGGGTCCGTTGGATGGACTTGGAATTTGACTATTTCATCCGCTGGTTTAAAGGAGGTGGACTTGGATCTCTTATCAAGTATCACGTCGTCCCTGTCCACTGTGGAGCGCAGCGCAGTCAGTTCCTCGGCCGCAAGGGCTTCGGATAATGCCTCGAGGGCCAGTGCGGCTGTCTTGTTTTCGGCGCGGAGTGTTGTGTCGGATCACTAGCGAGAGTGATGATTCCGTTGGGCCCGGGCATTTTGAGCTTCATGTACCCGTAATGGGGTATGGCTTGGAAGATCGTGAACGCCTCCCGCCCTAAAAGGGCGTGGTATCCGCTACTGAACAGAGCCACTTGGAACATAATCTCTTCGGACCTATAATTATCTGGTGTGCCCAACACCACATCTAGTGTGATTTTGCCTATACAGGGCGCTTCCCGACTGGGGATTATTCCTCTAAAGGTTGTGCTACTTCGCTCGATGCAGTTCCAGTCTATTTCCATTTTTTGAAGGGTTTCCTCATAGATGAGGTTTAATCCGCTGTCGCCGTCCATGAGCACCTTTGTAAGGCGAAAGCCGTCCACAATTGGACTGAGGACCAATGCGGCTGGTGCTCGGGTTGTTCGGAATTTAGGTCCGTCACTGGCATTGAAAGTAATAGCCGTGTCACTCCATGGATTTATTGTTGCCACACGGTAGATTTCGGCAAGGTTGCGGAGTGTTTGCTTTCGCCTATTATTTGACGCGAAGGTCTCAAAGACTGTTAATACCGTATTGTTATCCCTGGGATGGTGTTCTGTGGCGTCTGGGACGAGAAGATCCTCGCCACTTTTGGCCACCTGCCGGAGTATCCAACATGCTCTAAGGCTGTGTGTTGATATGGTATCCGCTGTACTATGGATTTTGCAGGGTCCGTTGAGCCGTCCCTCCAGTACGGTTCCATGCCCTGTGAAGGGTTTTTGCTTTTTTGGGATTATCTCGGGTGTCCTAAGATAGTGCACCCTTTTGCTGCGGACTGGGTGTGTGTTCGGGCCGGATTATCCCAAAATTTTGTTTCGGTTTTCCAAGCACTTTCCATCGCACAGTACTTTCATACTATGGACGCCAAGTCAGCAAAGCGTTATATCTCACGGCGACTTATGGCGCTAAGGATTCCCTTGTCCATGCAATTATTGCAGAAAAATAAGATTGCGTCTTCCTCGCAACAGTCCTTAACCTTGTTCATCACAAGGAGGAATCTAGCCCAATAGTGATGTACTGTTTCCTGGGGCTCTTGCCTGATGTGGGAAAGATCGCTTATGTTTGGGTGGGTGGGTGGAATTGAGTCCGAACCCCTACCCGATCTGAGATCCAGGGGCCGAGGAGTTTCCAATCTTGGAAGTTCCAGTTCCGGGATGTTGCCCGATAATCCTGGCCCGCTGCCTGACTCTAGGTTCAGGGCTTGGGTGCTGTCCTCCCGCAAACGGGTATCTGGCTCAGAGAGCTCAGGAATCCGGACATAGTTAGTCCTCAAGATAGAGGAAAAGTCGCCGCATTGTTCCTACACCACCGCAATATGATGGGTGACCGGTGGAGAGTTAATCTCCCTTTGATCAGGTTTAGGCCCAATCTGATCATAGTCCGTAGCGACTCCCAGGGCGGCGATGCGATCTAAGAGCTCGTTTAGGGAAGAGAGTTCCATTGGATCCATCTGCTTGGCAAGTTCCGAGTTGACGTGGAGGCTGTTTTCGATGACCCAAGAAGTCATCGTCGGCGCAGCGGCCGAATAGGCGGTCATGATGAGACCACCTAGCCGGAGAGTTTGGCCGACAGCCAAAGCTCCCCCAGCAGTAGTGCCGTCTTTAAAGACGAGACGAGACATCCTTCCTTATGGCGACGGCACAGTGGAACTCTCAATGAAAGCACCAATGTCGGTGTCAAAACCGGCGGATCTCGGGTAGGGAGTCCCAAACTGTGCGTCTAGGCGGATGGTAACAGGAGACAAGGGACACGATCTTTTTACCCAGGTTCGGGCCCTCTCGATGGAGGTAAAACCCTACTCCTGCTTGATTAATATTGATGATATGGGTATTACAAGAGTTGATCTACCACGAGATCGGAGAGGCTAAACCCTAGAAGCTAGCCTATGGTATGATTGTTGTTGTCCTACGGACTAAACCCTCCGGTTTATATAGACACCGGAGGGGGCTAGGGTTACACAGAGTCGGTTACAAGGAAGGAGATCTTCATATCCGTATTTCCAAGCTTGCCTTCCACGCCAAGGAGAGTCCCATCCGGACACAGGACGAAGTCTTCAATCTTGTATCTTCATAGTCCAATAGTCCGGCGAAAGGTTATAGTCCGGCTGTCCGGATACCCCCTAATCCAGGACTCCCTCACACGTCCTTGGCCCTGAGCTCCGCATCCTTGGCATGGAGCTCCTGTGTCAGGTGCCTCACCTCGGACTCCGTGATCTGCTGCGCTGCCATGGTGCTACCTCTTGAGCACTGCATTGGTTTCCCCGAAGAGGAGAGGATGATGCAGCAAAGTAGCGTAAGTATTTCCCTCAGTTTTTGAGAACCAAGGTATCAATCCAGTAGAGGACACGCAAGTCCCTCGTACCTACACAAAACAATAGCTCAACGCAACCAACGCGATTAGGGGTTGTCAATCCCTTCACGGTCACTTACGAGAGTGAGATCTGATAGAGATGATAGATAATATTTTTGGTATTTTTGATATAGAGATGCAAAGTAAAAAGAAAGGCAAAGTAAAAAAGCAAAGCAATAATAATGTGATGGAGATTGATATGATGAGAATAGACCAGGGGCCATAGGTTTCACTAGTGGCTTCTCTCAAGAGCATAGTTTCTACGGTGGGTGAACAAATTACTGTTGAGCAATTGACAAGAATTGAGCATAGTTATGAGAATATCTAGGTATGATCATGTATATAGGCATCACGTCCGAGACAAGTAGACCGACTCCTACCTGCATCTACTACTATTACTCCACTCATCGACCGCTATCCAGCATGCATCTAGAGTATTAAGTTAAAAACAGAGTAACGCATTAAGCAAGATGACATGATGTAGAGAGATAAATTCATGCAATATGAAAATTAAACCCCATCATGTTATCCTCAGATGGCAACAATACAATACGTGCCTTGCTGCCCCTACTGTCACTGGGAAAGGACACCGCAAGATTGAACCCAAAGCTAAGCACTTCTCCCATTGCAAGAAAAACCAATCTAGTAGGCCAAACCAAACTAATAATTCGAAGAGACTTGCAAAGATAACCAATCAACATAAAAGAATTCAGAGAAGATTCAAATATTATTCATAGATAGACTTGATCATAAACCCACAATTCATCGGTCTCAACAAACACACCGCAAAAAGAAGATTACATCGAATAGATCTCCACGAGAGAGGGGGAGGGGGAGAACATTGTATTGAGATCCAAAAAGAGAGAAGAAGCCATCTAGCTACTAACTATGGACCCGAAGGTATGAGGTAAACTACTCACACTTCATCGGAGGGGCTATGGTGATGATGTAGAAGCCCTCCGTGATGATTCCCCTCTCCGGCGGAGCTCCGGAACAGGCCCCAAGATGGGATCTCATGGATACAGAAAGTTGTGGCGGTGGTGGAATTAGGTTTTTGACTCCGTCTCTGATTGTTTGGGGGTACGTAGGTATATATAGGAGGAAGGAGTACGTCGGTGGAGCTTCGAGGGGCCCACGAGGCAGGGGGCGCGCCCTAGGGGGGCGCCCCCACCCTCGTGACCGCCTCGTTGGCTCCCTTGGAGTAGGGTCCAAGTCTCCTGGATCACGTTTCGAGTGAGAAAATCACGTTCCGAAGGTTTCATTCCATTTGGACTCCGTCTGATATTCCTTTCTTTGAAACACTGAAATAGGCAAAAAAACAGCAATTCTGGGCAGGGCCTCCGGTTAATAGGTTAGTCCCAAAATAATATAAAGTGGAAAATAAAGCCCAATAGTCCAAAACAGTAGATAATATAGCATGGAGCAATCAAAAATTATAGATACGTTGGAGACGTATCAGGCATCCCCAAGCTTAATTCCTGCTCGTCCTCGAGTAGGTAAATGATAAAAAGAGAATTTTTTGATGCGGAGTGCTACTTGGCATAATTTCAATGCAAATCTTCTTAATTGTGGTATGAATATTCAGATTAGAAAGATTCAAGACAAAGGTTTATATTGACATAGAAAATAATAATACTTCAAGCATACTAACACAGCAATTATGTCTTCTCAAAATAACATGGCTAAAGAAAGTTATCCCTACAAAATCATATAGTTTGGCTATGCTCCATCTTCCCCACACAAAGTATTTAAATCATGCACAACCCCGATGACAAGCCAAGCAATTGTTTCATACTCTAACTTTTTCAAAACTTTTTCAATCTTCACGCAATACATGAGCGTGAGCCATGAATATAGCACTATAGGTGGAATAGAATGGTGGTTGTGGAGAAGACAAAAAGGAGAAGATAGTCTCACATCAACTAGGCGTATCAACGGGCTATGGAGATGCCCATCAATAGATATCAATGTGAGTGAGTAGGGATTGCCATGCAACGGATGCACTAGAGCTATAAGTATATGAAAGCTCATCAAAGAAACTAAGTGGGTGTGCATCCAACTCGCTTGCTCACGAAGACCTAGAGCAATTTTGAGGAAGCCCATCATTGGAATATACAAGCCAAGTTCTATAATGAAAAATTCCCACTAGTATATGAAAGTGACAAAATGAGAGACTCTCTATCATGAAGATCATGGTGCTACTTTGAAGCACAAGTGTGGTAAAAGGATAGTAACATTGTCCCTTCTCTCTTTTTCTCTCATTTTTTATTTGGGCCTTTTCTATTTTTTATGGCCTCTTTTTTTTATTTTTCGTCTGGAGTCTTATCCCGACTTATGGGGGAATTATAGTCTCCATCATCCTTTCCTCACTTGGGACAATGCTGTAAAAATTGATGATCATCACACTTTTATTTTTCTTACAACTCAACACTTAGAAAAAATATGACTCTATGAATGCCTCCGGCGGTGTACCGGGATATGCAATGAATCAAGAGTGACATGTATGAAAGAATTATGAACGGTGGCTTTCCCACAAATTCGATGTCAACTGCATGATCATGCTAGCAATATGTCAATGATGGAGCGCGTCATAATAAACGGAACGGTGGAAAGTTGCATGGCAATATATCTCGGAATGGCTATGGAAATGCCATGATAGTTAGGTATGGTGGCTGTTTTGAGGAAGGTATATGGTGGGTGTATGATATCGGCGAAAAGTGTGCGGTATTAGAGAGGCTAGCAATGGTGGAAGGATGGGAAAAAGTGCGTATAATCCATGGACTCAACATTAGTCATAAAGAACTCATATACTTATTGCAAAAATCTAGAAGTTATCAAAGCAAAGTATTACGCGCATGCTCCTAGGGGGATCGATTGGTAGGAAAAGACCATCGCTCGTCCCCGACCGCCACTCATAAGGAAGAAAATCAATAAATAATCATGCTCCGACTTCATCACATAACGGTTCACCATATGTGCATGCTACGGAAATCACAAACTTTTAACACAAGTATTTATCAAATTCACAACTACTCAACTAGCATGGCTCTAATATCACCATCTTCATATCTCAAAACAATTATCAAGCATAAATCTTTTCTTAGTATTCAACGCACTCAAAAGAAAGTTTCACAAATCTTGAACACCAAGCATATTATTATTAAGCAAATTACCATGCTATTAAGACTCTCAAAAATAATCTAAGTGAAGCATGAGAGATAAATAGTTTCTATAAAACAAATCCACCACCGTGCTCTAAAATATCTAAGTGAAGCACATAGAGCAAAACTATCAAGCTCAAAAGATATAAGTGAAGCACATAGAGTATTCTATCAAATTCCAATTCATGTATGGCTCTCTCAAAAGGTGTGTACAGCAAGGATGATTCTGGCACACTAACAAACAAAGACACAAATAATACAATACGCTCCAAGCAAAACACATATCATGTGGTGAATAAAAATATAGCTCCAAGTAAAATTACCGATGGAAGTAGACGAAAGAGGGGATGCCTTCCGGGGCATCCCCAAGCTTTGACTTTTTGGTGTCCTTGGATTATATTGGGGGTGCCATGGGCATCCCCAAGCTTAGGCTCTTGCCACTCCTTGTTTCATAATCCATCAAAAGATTTCACCCAAAACTTGAAAACTTCACAACACAAAACTCAATAGAAATCTCGTGAGCTCCGTTAGAGAAAGAAAACAAAAGACCACTTCAAGGTACTGTAATGAACTCATTCTTTATTTATATTGGTGTTAAACCTACTGTATTACAACTTCTTTATGGATTATAAACTATTTTACTAGCCATAGATTCATCAAAATAAGCAAACAACACACAAAAAACAGAATCTGTTAAAAACAGAACAGTCTGTAGTAATCTGTAACTAACGCAAACTTCTGGAGCTCCAAAAACTCTACCAAAATAGGAAGACCTATAAAATTTTTTTATTGGTCATCAACAATTGGAATCATTATTTTATCACGTTCTGGTGATTTTTAACAATTCGTGCACTGAGCGCAAAGTTTCTGGAAATTACAGCAAGATCAAATAACTACCATCCAAGAAGATCCTATAGGTCTAACTTGGCACAAACACTAATTAAAACACAAAACCACATCCAAACAGAAGGTAGATGGATTATTTATTCCTAAACAGAAACAAAAAACTAAAAACTAAAAATAAAATTGGGTTGCCTCCCAACAAGCGCTATCGTTTAACGCCCCTAGCTAGGCATAAAAGCGAGGATAGATCTAGGTATTGTCATCTTTGGTAGGCAATCCATAAGTGGCTCTCATGATAGTTTCATATGGCAATTTTAATTTCTTTCTAGGAAAGTGTTCCATGCCCTTTTTAATGGAAATTGAAATCTAATATTCCCTTCCTTCATATCAATAATCCCACCAACCGTTCTAAGGAAAGGTCTACCAAGAATAATAGGGCAAGAAGGATTGCAATCTATATCAAGAATGATAAAATCTACGGGGCACATAATTCCTATTTGCAACAATAAGAACATCATTAATTCTTCCCATAGGTTTCTTAATAGTGAATCCGCAAGATGCAAGTTTAGAGAGCAATCATCAAAATCATGAAAATCTAGCAAATCACACAAAGTTTTGGGAATAGTGGAGACACTAGCACCCAAATCACACAAAGCATAAAACTCATGATCTTTAATTTTAATTTTAATAGTTGGTTCCCACTCATCATAGAGTTTTCTAGGGATAGAAACTTTCAACTCAGGTTTTTCTTCATAAGATTGCATCAAGGCATCAACAATATGTTCGGTAAAGGCTTTATTTTGACTATAAGCATGAGGAGAATTTAGCACGGATTGCAACAAGGAAATACAATCAATTAAAGAGAAACTTTCATAATTAAATTCCTTGAAATCCAATATAGTGGGTTTAGCAACACCTAGGGTTTTATTTCTTTCAATCCCACTTTTATCAATTTCATCATCAAGATCTAAATACTCCGAATTTTTGGAATGCCTTCTAGGTAAAGGAAGATCATATTCAGTTTCATTAAGATTCATATTGCAAAACAAAGATTTGATAGGGGACACATCAATAACTTTTAGATCTTCATCTTGATTTTCATAGGAATTGGAAGAACATGCTTTAATAAAGGCATCTTTTGTAGCACGCATCCTAGCAGTTCTTTCCTTGCACACATCAATGGAATTCTCATGGCTTTGAGAGACTCATTGATATGATGCTTAGGGGGAATAGATCTAAGCTTTAAAGAATCAACCTCAAGAGAAATTATATCAACATTCCTAGCCAAGTCATCAACTTTAAGCAATTTCTCTTCAAGCAAAGCATTAAAATTCTTTTGTGAATTCATAAACTCTTTAACACTACTCTCAAATTCAGAGGGCATCTTATTAAAATTTCCATAAGAGTTGTTGTAGGAATTTCCATAATTATTAGAAGGATTACTAGGATAAGGCCTAGGATTAAAATTCCCGCTATATGCATTGTTACCAAAATTATTCTTACCAACAAAATTCACATCCATAGATTCATTATTATTCTCAATCAAAGTAGACAAAGGCATATAATTAGGATCAGAAGAAACACTCTTAGTAGCAAATAATTTCATAAGTTCATCCATCTTTCCACTCAAAATATTGATTTCTTCTATCGCATGCACTTTTTTATTAGTGGATCTTTCAGTGTGCCATTGAGAATAATTAACCATAATATTATCTAGGAGTTTAGTAGCATCTCCTAAAGTGATTTCCAAAAAGTGCCTCCCGTGGCCGAATCTACAAGATTTCTAGAAGCAAAATTCAATCCGGCATAAAAATTTTGTATAATCATCCACAAATTCAAACCATGAGTAGGGCAATTACGTATCATTAATTTCATTCTCTCCCAAGCTTGTGCAACATGTTCATGATCAAGTTGCTTAAAATTCATAATGTCGTTTCTAAGAGAGATGATCTTAGCGGGAGGAAAATACTTAAGAGATAAAAGCATCTTTACACTTGTTCCAAGAATCAATACTATTTTAGGCAAAGACGAAAACCAAGCTTTATCACGATATCTAAGCGAAAAAGGAAATAGCTTCAATTTAACAACGTCATTATCGACATCTTTCTTCTTTTGCATATCACATAAATCAACAAAGCTATTTAGATGAGTAGCGGCATCTTCACTAGGAAGGCCGGCGAAATGATCTTTCATAACAAGATTCAACAAAGCAGTATTGATTTCACAAGATTCAGTATTGGCAAGAGGAGCAATCGGAGTGCTAAGGAAAACATTATTATTGGTATTGGTGAAGTCACTCAATTTGGTAGTATCTTGAGCCATCGCAACAAACAAGCAATCCAACACACGAGCAAACAAAAGGCAAATGAGAAAGAGGCAAACGGAAAAAGAGAAGGAGATCGGGAGAGAGAGGGCAAATAAAACGGCAAGGGTGAAGTGGGGGAGGGGAAAACGAGAGGCAAATGGCAACTAATGTAATGCGAGAGATAGGGATTGTGATGCGTACTTGGTATGTTGACTTTTGCGCAGACTCCCCGGCAACGGCGCCAGAAATTCTTCTTGCTACCTCTTGAGCACTGCGTTGGATTTCCCCGAAGAGGAGAGGATGATGCAGCAAAGTAGCGTAAGTATTTCCCTCAGTTTTTGAGAACCAAGGTATCAATCCAGTAGGAGGCTACACGCAAGTCCCTTGTACCTACACAAAAACAATACCTCAACGCAACCAACGCGATTAGGGGTTGTCAATCCCTTCACGGTCACTTACGAGAGTGAGATCTGATAGAGATGATAGATAATATTTTTGGTATTTTTGATATAGAGATGCAAAGTAAAAAGTAAAAGGCAAAGTAAAAAAGCAAAGCAATAATAAAGTGATGGAGATTGATATGATGAGAATAGACCCAGGGGCCATAGGTTTCACTAGTGGCTTCTCTCAAGAGCATAAGTATTCTACGGTGGGTGAACAAATTACTGTTGAGCAATTGACAAAATTGAGCATAGTTATGAGAATATCTAGGTATGATCATGTATATAGGCATCACGTCCGAGACAAGTAGACCGACTCCTACCTGCATCTACTACTATTACTCCACTCATCGACCGCTATCCAGCATGCATCTAGAGTATTAAGTTAAAAACAGAGTAACGCCTTAAGCAAGATGACATGATGTAGAGAGATAAATTCATGCAATATGAAATAAACCCCATCTTGTTATCCTCGATGGAAACGATACAATACGTGCCTTGCTGCCCCTTCTATCACTGGGAAAGGACACCGCAAGATCGAACCCAAAGCTAAGCACTTCTCCCATGGCAAGAAAAACCAATCTACACTACTAGGGAAAAGCCTATATACAGAATCGTACCAGCAGCGCGCTTTAAAATCAGGCGCTGCTGCTAAGTAGCAGCAGCGCGGGCCGTAGAAACTCGCTGCTGAAACAAGTTTATCAGTAGCGCGTGCACTACAAGAAGCGCTACTGCTAAAATTCCCACGGCGCCGTCGCGAGGCCAGTTATAGCAGCAGCGCGTTAAAATAAACAGCGCTACTGCTACGTAACGTAGCAGTAGCGCATTCAGGCAATAATCGCTACTGCTAAATTAACTACAAAAATTTAGTCCCACCTCGCTCCGTGAAGAGTGTTTTACCCACCTTAAATATGTTTTTTCTACAACTTTCACAAGCACTTGGTCTTCATTGAACTCTATGTGTAGGATCTGTGGCCGCAATAGGAGTCCTCGCCAGTTCTTAAACCAACCGGCGAGGATTCCTATTGACAAATCAGATTGTACACAAAAAGACCATTGATGATCAATGTATTTTTTATGTCTATGTCTATTTTTACATACTGACACATAGCAGTAGCGCGTTCAGGCCGAAAGGCGCTGCTGATAGGTCGTTTAGCAGTAGCTCGTTTACTTGTAGCGCGCTACTGCTATGCCATTCCATCTCCCCCCACTCACTAGCCTCATCCACAGATCACACTCACACACACTCACGGTCTCCTCCTCACCCCCCGCGCCGCCGGTCCTCCCCCGTCGCCCCTCCCCCGATCTGCGCCGTTGTCGCCTCATCCTCCTCGCTGGACTCGGTACCGGCCTCCTCCTCCGTCCTCCTCTCCATTGGCCGCCCCCTCCTTGCTCCGCCTTCCTCCTCGATCCATCCTCCCTCCACTCGCCGCCGGCCGGCACCTCCTCGCTCCGCCTTCCTCCTCCGTCCTACTATCTTCTCCCTCCTCGAGTCACCCCTCCTTGTCCCTCCTCCCTGATACATTTTGATTTAGTAGGCTTTCATATGTAACATTTTGATTTAGTTGATATGATTCAGTTGATTTAGTAGGCTAGTTGATTTAGTTGATTTAGAACATTTTGATTTAGTTTATTTAGTAGGCTAGTTGATTTAGTTGATTTAGTAGGCTAGTTGATTTAGAACATTTTGATTTAGTTGATTTAGTATGCTAGTGGATTTAGTATGCTAGTGGATTTAGTATGCTAGTGGATTTAGTATGCTCGATTTATTTTTTTTGTAATAAGTTATTTTTTGGCAAAATGTAGGTGCCAATTTAGTTAAATTTGCCACTTGTTTCCTGTGAAGTGAAACGTTAATCCTTTGCTCATATTGCTTTAGGAAAATGGCGCCACCACCAGCACCACTATGTCGACTGTGCAAGTCAAGGTGCGCCAGCAGCCTTGCAACTGGCAAGCTGTTCGGCATCTACTTCCATCCGAGTTTTCGTCATGCGGTGGTAAGAAATTAGATGAGATGTAACAACTATTTTATTTTTAGTGTTGGCATTACTGCATTATGTCATTTTGCATTTTCTTACACAGATCATCCCATGCAATGTGAGGTTGAAATTCAACAAGCTGACAGGAGACACTGTGACATTTGAGGCTCCTGGGGGGCCGTACACTATGGAGGTCGAGAAAGGACGCAATATGTCGCGGATTGGAGGAGATGGATGGGCCCATTTCCTCGCTCGCATGCGTCTTACTAGTGGTGAGTTGATCAGATTCTCCTTCAGAGCAGAAAGACCCAAGCTGGTTGTCATTTGTATCAACCTGGTGGAAGATGATGAAGATGACGAAGATGATGAAGATAATGAGGACCCACTCAATGAAGATGATGAGAACCCACTTCATGAAGCCATCACAGCTCAAAGAATGAGGCTGAGCGAGGAGGAGGTGTGCAACCTATGGGACATAATTCCGCCACGTGATGACTTTGTCGGGGTGCCATTCGTGACCCGCCTGACAAGTACCATGGTCGATCGGAATGAAATGGTATGTTATACGTACTGCACGTAGTAATTTGATGATATATATGCTTTATTGTTATACTTACAAATGCAAATTATCCGATTATATGCTTAGTGAATCCGATGATATGCTTAGTGTAGAATCCAATGATATGCTTTGTGGAATCTAGTCGATGATATACTTTAATTTAGTGTAGAGTCTGATCACATGCTTATTAGTGTAGAATCCAAGGAACTATTAATAGTGTAGATAATCCATATATACTTATTAGTAGAATTCATGATTAATTAGTACAAATGCGTAGTACTGAGTCTTTTGATAGTGTAGAAATCTAGACTTAATAGAAATATATTTGCAAGAGTATGTGTGAGGCTATTTATTAATTGATATGTTTTTCTTATTCAGAGATCGCCAAAGAACCTATCTGTGAGTTGTGGTATCGAGCCTGATGAAGAAGGCTCGGTTGGACTACGCCTTACCGCAAGGGGCTCCGTCACCATATGTACTTACCGCATGGACACAGATGGTCGCACACACTTGAACTCGGTTGGGTGGAAGAGATTCCTCGTTGGCAAGAATCTTCGTGTTGGACAGGCCATCCTAATTACTATCAGGAACACCCACCGCCCAGGCTTGAGGATGATGATCGTCGTCGATATCATCTAGAACTACATATGTGTGTGTGGCTATATCATCTAGAACTACATATGATGATCGTCGTCGATATCATGTAGAACTACATATGATGATTGTCGTCGATGTCACCTTGTACTGCTTGAGGATGCATGTTGAGTATATATGAAATTGTTATCTAGTACTCCCTTGGTTCCAAATTATTCGTCGTGGTTTGAGTTCAAATTTGAACTAAAACCACGACGAGTAATTTTGAACCGAGGGAGTACTACCTAGTACCTATAATGCTTTATGAAACTGATATCTAGTAGTACCTAGTATCTGGAAATTGCAGTTTATCGAAGCTGGAATGGGGAAATGGTGAAAGATATAACAGTAGCGCGGGACCGGGAAATTGCTACAGCTAAATAATAGCAGCGCGTTCCTGAAAAGCGCTGCTGCTATAGTCAATAGTGGTTGCGCGGGTACAGGCAGCGCTACTACTAAGAGTTAGCTGTAGCACCTTATTGGTAGCGCGGGCACCCGCGCTGCTGATAGGCCTAAAACCCGCGCTGCTGCTAGCCTTTTCCCTAGTAGTGCTAGTAGGCCAATCCAAACTGATAATTCAAAGAGACTTGCAAAGATAACCAGTCATACATAAAAGAATTCAGAGAAGATTCAAATATTATTCATAGATAGACTTGATCATAAACCCACAATTCATCGATATCAACAGACACACCGCAAAAAGAAGATTACATCGAATAGATCTCCACGAGAGAGGGGGAGAACATTGTATTGAGATCCAAAAAGAGAGAAGAAGCCATCTAGCTACTAAACTATGGACCCGAAGGTCTGAGGTAAACTACTCACACTTCATCGGAGGGGCTATGATGATGTAGAAGCCCTCCGTGATGACGGCCCTCTCCGGCGGAGCTCCGGAACAGGCCCCAAGATGGGATCTCATGGATACAGAAAGTTGTGGCGGTGGAATTAGGTTTTTGACTCCGTCTCTGATTGTTTGGGGGTACGTAGGTATATATAGGAGGAAGGAGTACGTCGGTGGAGCTTCGAGGGGCCCACGAGGCAGGGGGCGCGCCCTAGGGGGGCGCCCCCACCCTCGTGGCCGCCTCTTGGCTCCCTTGGAGTAGGGTCCAAGTCTCCTGGATCACGTTCGGTGAGAAAATCACGTTCCCGAAGATTTCATTCCGTTTGGACTCCGTTTGATATTTCGTTTCTTCGAAACACTGAAATAGGCAAAAAACAGCAATTCTGGGCTGGGCCTCCGGTTAATAGGTTAGTCCCAAAAATAATATAAAAGTGGAAAATAAAGCCCAATATAGTCCAAAACAGTAGATAATATAGCATGGAGCAATCAAAAATTATAGATACGTTGGAGACGTATCACATGGCACCAGGTAGAAGCAATGTGGAGAGGAAGCAAAGGGGGCAAAACGGCTGAAAGGCAATGCAATCTATGGGAAGGCGGAGGGAGCGGGGAATCGTTTGGTTTTCACCACGGTAAAACACCAGTCGACGACTTCTCACATCAGGGAGAAGTGGGTTTTTACAGGCGGAGTCATCGTGACTAATTGCTGCTGCACCTGCTCTCGTCAATCAAAAAATTAAAACTCCTGTCGCGCCTGCTCCTGTCAATCAAAAAATTAAAAATCCTGCCGCACCCAAACACCAGAGCAACACTGCGGTGGATATTTATATTTACCTGCCGGCAAGTAGATAAAAAAAGGGTGAAAAACAAATGTGGCGGCGGCCTAGCTAATCGGTCGAACTAGCCCAACTAGCTAGCCACCGTGCTTCACTGATGTACTCGGCGGGAAAGGTGGTCTTTCGTGATTTGACGACTCATTTACTTGCTTCGGCGCTACGACCCAGGAGGACCCAGAAAACGCGCGGTAGGGCGTCCCACGTCAGGAAGAATATATGCGTGCACCACCCGGGAGGACCCCGAAACCGCGCGGTAGGGTGTGCCACGTCTCGGCACGGAGAAAAAATGTGCGTGTAAAAATATACTGTATCAGACGTAGTACCTATGGTTTGACCTCGGGACCCAGCCAGTCGGTCAAAAACACCCCACTAGCCACACAGCTTCATCATGCAAACGTGGCACCAAGGATAGATGTGGTTAGCTCCGTCTCGACCAGCCACAACGTCTCTTATTCTAGGTGATTCTTCTATTTTCCAAGCTTTTTTTTTAGTTGTAATAACACCACGGCAAGCTAGCGCCGCTCTTTGTGTGTGCCCGTGCAAAGGTTAGACGATGGAGAGAAGAGAGATTGAGATCGCAGACCTAGGACCCACAAGTAAGTGAGACAATGGTCATGCACGTGTTGACGAGGCACTCCCTCTACTCTACTCAACGCAAGTACTGTATAAAATCAAGTTATGGGACAAAGCCAACAACCGTTCGTTTTTTCAGGCTATCGACTTACGCTTTGTAGTCCAGGTTGCCAGTTCGAATCTCGTCTTTCAGATTTGTTAGTTTTAGGTCCAAATTTGATTAATGACAAGTGGGACCCCCGTGTGTTGTTCCGATATTTCAATGTAGGATGGTTTTTTTGAACAAACACTTTGCGCGGTTAGACAAGTAATAGCACGAGTTACACGTATTTTGCAAGTTTACGAACAAAAATGACAGTGGCATAGAATATCACATCCACCCCGCAGCTTAGATACTATGGTGATACGAGTTTTTACACCGTTGGAAGTGAGATCCAATGGCTTGGGAGTAGTCTTTGTAATTATGCGCAATTTCCAAACTCTCCAAAGCTTTTTTGCAAATAAAACATTCAGGTCTCGTGTGTGCCGCTGCATCTTCGATCCAACAGCTCCCCGGTGCTCATATTAGGTGCTCCCCGTAGCTTAATTACCCGCTACGGTGATATGAGCATCTAGGTCGTATGATCAGTGATCAGATGGCACATGTGTAGTACTTGTACTTTCTGCGCATTTCCCAAACTCTATCAGCCGTATATTGCAAAAACATTCAAACCTCCTACCGTGGGCCGTTAGATATCAGTGAACTCGTATCACCATAGAATCTACGGTGCGGGAGCACCTCATACTCTCCCGTGCGAGAATACATAAGGTGCTATCGCAGCTTGGATGCTACGGTGATACGAGCTTGGAGGTCGTTTGATCTGAGATCCAATGGCATCTGAGCAGTCTTTGTGCTTGTAAGCGGTGGCTGAACTCTTTTGGGGCTTTTCTGCAAAAAACCATTCGAACCACCGAGGAGGTGTTGGGTCACAAATCCAACGCCTCTGAAGAGCTTGTATCACTAAAGCATCTAAAGTGTGGTAGCACATGATATTCTTACATACAGGAGAATATGATGTCCTCCTTCATCTTAGATGCTACGGTGATACGAGCTTCGAGGTCGTTGGATATGGGATCAAAGGGCATCTAAGTAGTTTTTGTACAAATTGTGTGCAATTCTCAAACTCATCAAGGTTTCCTGCAAAAATATTAAGACACATCATGTGAGCTGCTATATCTCGGATCTACAAGCTCCAAGCAACTCGTATCGGCATATAGCATCTAAGGTATGGGGGCACGTGATATTCTCCCGGGGAGGAGGGGTGGGGGTGCAGAACCAATCGGTGGTTGGGAGGGTGGGGACAAATATAATCTAAACAACCCTAAACAGAGCTCCACAATTTTATCTAAGGTCGAGGGGTTGACCCCCGACAATCATAGCTCCGCCTAAACTCAACATTTGCATGTACTGTAGTACTAGACTTAATATTCATGTTTCAGTTTCATGTTCATTTTAAATATTGAACTGAGGACCATGGATGTCTTACATTTTACTCCCTTCGTTCCTAAATATTAGTCTTTTTAGAGGCTTCAAATGGACTGGCACATACGGATGTATATAGACATATTTTAGAGTCTAGATTCACTCATTTTGCTCCATATGTAGTCACTTGTTGAACTCTCTAAAAGACTAATATTTAGGAATAGAAGGAGTATTTTTGAATTCGTGTCATACATGCATGGTTTGGAAAAATAGATGCACTATACTTATTGGATTGTTGCTGTGTTCGTGCGTGTGTGTCTCTTTGTGTGTGCGTGTGGTCATATGCTTGATACATACAAAGTTTTCTCACCTCCATATTGTTCATCTTTTAAATTTGAATTTGCATTGGAAAACTTACTAGGGATACCATGAAATGTGAAATCCACGTTGAGATCACTATATCACAAACTCACTCTAATTCAACAACTCGTCATAAATCAATTACCACGTTGAGATTAGTATTTGCAAGGAAAATACGGGTATTGTAATACACATAGATTTGTTTGGCAATTTAAAAGGTTCCTTTCGTATTCTCGAATGGGAGGACCCAACAGCGTACCAGCCAGACCTTGGCTCGTGTTGATCCTAAAAAACGGGCTCGTGTCCTTTGGTGGCGTGTGTGGTACGCACATTAGGCAATCCCAACCAGTCGAGCCTCAGCGTTTCAAGTCGAAATATCTGGCGGCCAGAATTCCAGCCCTAGGAAATTCCCCTCATGTCCCCGGTCCATAATGACTACCGATGAACAACGGAGGGATGCTTTAGTAACTAGACAACGTTACCTACCGTGCCGAGCACGGTTCAATTCCCTCGGTCGCCGCTCGTCAAGGTCACCCGTCAACTGCATTGCCTAGTACTACTACTACACCAGGATGAGCACAGAATTGAGCCCATTTGTTCGTGCCTAGTACTTGAGTTAATATATCAGGCAATGCACTAGTACGGAGGGATTATCCTTTTACTCTGCATATATAACTTGTCTGAAGTCTAACTAAGAAAAATGTTTGACCAAATCCTTTCTTAAGAAATACAACAGGACAGATGTACGGCTTGAAAATTTATTGCATGATGCAGGTTATGATATTGTTTCGAATCCTGGATCTTAAATTTCAAAAAATCCAAAAGTGAGCATAAATTTTTGAAACTAAGCATGGTCACGTGATATGGCACAAATATTACTTCGTAAGTTTTTTCTTCAATTTGAGACAAGCTGCTATGACAAGTTGCACAAATGAAGAGCCAAGGTATTTTGGAACAAAGACCTGTCACGTTAAGGTGAACAATTTCACTATTGAAACCGTGGGCGTTTACGTGCCGCCACGAGTCCCCGCTTCTCATCGGCAGGTGTCGTCCGAGCAAGCGTGTGAGTCGACGGGAGGCGTGCGAGCAGACCGCTGCGCCGGCTGTCAGGGAGGCGTGCAAGTAGACCGCTATGCAGGCTCACCGGGAGGCGAGCCCTTTGACCAGGCTCCGTCGCCCACCGTCTTCCCAACTGCTCCCACTTTTAATGTCGCCGGCGCCGCAGTTTAAAATCAACCCCGCACTACCCGATATCGCTACAATCCTCTCTCTTCCTCTCCGATTCTCCTGTTGTCTACCTACAACTAGCCTGACCTAAACGTACGCCATGCCGCATCACGATGGTCTGCCCTTAGTGTTCTAGTTTCCTGAGGAAGACACCCAGCAGGAGTCTCAAGAGCATAAGGCGCTTTGGGACGAGCTTGAACTGGCCTTGCAGGAAGACGCCGCGCCTGTCCCCGCTCCCATTCCGGCTCCCGATTGCGCCAGCGCCCATCCCCGTGGCATTGATGGGATGAGAGCCGCACATTGTCGCCGAGCTTGATCCCACGGGGTTCCACGAGGTCCCCGCCGACTTTCACACGCCCGTGCACCTGCCAGCGCATGCGCTTGCACGTGCACTGATGCGCACGCCTGTGCCGGTGCCCGTGCACCTGCTAGCGGATGCGCCTGCGCGTGCACTGACGTGCGCGCCCATGCCGGTGCCCGTGCACACGAATGTCTTCGCCGCGCCGTTGACAGCACCTGTCCCCGCGCGGGTGCCAGTGCCCCCCTCAGCAGCATGGATGGCCGTCGTCGACCGCTTCCTTGCACCAACGCCAGTCGCCTCCTCCCGCCAGTTGACTTGCTCCAAAGTCCAGAACATTTTGGCCTTCCTTGAAGCTAGGCCAACGTCTAGGAGTACGCCAACAACGATGCAAGACGCCGCCGTCGCCGTCGGTCAGTGGCCCGACGACACACAGAGCACGGCAGAGGAGCCGCTTCCCACCGCGAGACGCCCCCGCCGCCGCCGCATAATCTAAATTTGCCATGAAAAACGTTCGGATTGCCATGCTTAAAATTCGAACGTTTATCATTTCTGTTTATTTTATATCGATCGTCGTATAATTTAAAGTCGGAGCCAGACTGAACGAAATGTATGGTTTGATTGATTGAATGTTCTACTAGAGTTGTATCAAATTAAATATAAAACGTCATCTAGCCACATGTATTCCTTGTCATCCAACGACCTAGACTTCCTCAATGTCGAGCGCTCAACACGTTTAGTGTGCAGTTAATTTCATGCCAAAAATAGTGCTAATCACATGACAACACGCAAATAATGTCCTAGTAGTTAATATCTGCATGCACTTAATATACCTCCAAATTAACGTGCATTGCACGTACACACTGACTAGTGTCGCTAGTACATGAAACTGGTGCCGTGACTTGTGAACGCGTCCAGATATGGTCAACGGCAACATCGCCCGCGAGTTCTTCCTGTTTGCCCGTGCATCTAAACGCAGAAGGGGAGGAGAGAGAGAGCACACATGGAACCCACCAGTAAGTGAAGGCGAATAGTACTAAAAATAATATTACATGTTATCCATTAATTAGGCTATGGTAATATAAAAACATTATGTGAACAAAGGGGGTACAACAAACATTGCTATTCTACGTATGTTGCCTATTGACGTGCGGCTTGAAGGCCTGGTCGCATGTTCGATCCTCGCCCTTTATTTTTTAATTTGTATATGGATCCAAATTTGTTTCATGCCATGTGGGCCCCTCGGTGTGTAGTTTGTAGCACTTTAATTTGTGGGTCGAAATTTGTTCCATTCCAAGTGGACTATCGGTGTGTAGTTTTGTAGCTTATTTATAATAATTAAAGAGAACAACATAGTTTTTTCAATAATACCATGGTGCAACATTGAAGGCGAGAAAGGACGTGCGAGAGAGCGATGACCGAGCCAGAGGGAAATCAACTAGGGGAGTTGTGTGGGTTGGAACGGTGTTTGGAGTAGTTGTGGGCCGAATGCTACGAAAATATAATCTAAACCGACCGGAATAAATGCCTACACAAATTAATCCAAGGTTGGAGTGCCCCTCACAATGTAAATAGCTCCGGCTTTGCGAGGGATGGAGAGGTAGTAGCTTCAACGCGTGGAAGATACGGTGTGAGAAAGCGAGGTCAATCGAGAGACATATAGATAGAGAGACAAAGTGAGTGTGGTCCGACATTCATTGAACAAATATATATGCTCTGGAGAGATATTGTCCGATTGAGCTTTTGGGAAGGGTGAGGGCTGTAAGATAGAGCTTGAGAGATGATCCAGTCACAGACGTGTAGATATATTTTGTGCATGGGAGGAAGCAAGGTCAACTGATCACATAGGGTCGCCGTGCGATCGAAAGAGTGAGACAGGTTGTAGAGAGTGACCTAGATAGACGATGTGCGTGAGAGAGTATACAATGTGAATAGGTCGAATTGGGCTCAAACATGGTGATATATCATTTTTGTTCGAGAAAGAGCGAGGTCAATCAAGACATACGAAGAGAGAGAGAGAGAGAGAGAGAGAGAGAGATTGAGTGAGCGTGGCCCACCATGAGGTCGAAAGAGTGGCGGCAGCTTGGATGGACTGACCTAGATAGACAATCTGCGTGAGAGAGTATAGAGTGTGTCGATCGAGGCCCGAACAGGGAGATATATCATTTGTGTGTGAAAGAAAATGAGGTTAAACGAGACTCAGATAAAGAGAGCGAGATTGAGCGAGTGTGGCCCGCCGTGCGGAAGAAAGAGTGAGACAGTCTCGAGGGAGTGACCTAGATATACAACATGCGTGCGTGCGCACGAGAGGTTGGGGGGCTAGATAGGCAATGCATGTATTTAGCGCGAGAGGGTGAGAGGGAGAGGGGGGAGAGAGAGAGCTCGGCATGGGGTGCAATGGAGGGTGTGTGAGGTAAATACATTTGGTAACAGAGTGGAAAAGGGGGTTGTGTAGTTGAGAGACTTAGAGATCGAAACATGGAGAGAAAGAATGAATGTGTGTTGGAGACCGATAGCTTCCTAAGGTGGTTAGGAGAGGAAGATTGACCGATACAGGAAGTATGTAGCGTTTGTGCGGGGGGGGCTAAAAACAACATTTGAGTGTACATAGTACGAGACTTAATATCGATGCTTCAATTCGGTGTACATTGTGAGATTTGAACCTAGGACCAGGCATACGGGTACTTATTTTGAATCCGTGCCATACTAAGTTTTGAAAAGTTGACATTGACTCAGTTTGTTGTGCTATTTTGTAGGTCATATGTTTGAATCCATCCAAAAGTTTTCTCACTACCATGGTGTTCATCATATACATATGAATTTGTATTAAAAAAGTAGCGTGGGTAGAGTGAAATGCGAAATCCACGTTAGAATTGGAGATCGCTACGTGACACACACTCTAATTCAAATAACTAACTACGTGACACACACTCTAATTCAAATAACTAATTATGTGACACACACTCTAATCCACGCTAGCGTGGGTACCATTTCGAATTTTTTTTTTCAAATAACTCCTCATTAATTAATTTATAGTACTCCCTCTATTCACTTTTATAAGACCTTGAAGACATTTCAGACAATGTGCAAAACAGTTCATTTTAAGTTGTCTGAAACGACTTACAAAAGTGAACGGATGGAGTATCTCGTTTCGAATGACTAATTATTGTAAGGAAAACACGGGCATGGTAATACATACAGATTCGTTTGCAAATGAAAGAAGATTCGTTTGCATTCTCAAATGTAGGCGCACCAGGCAGACCAGGGTCGTGTCGGGGTGGATGCTGCTTCGGTGTCTTAAAGGCAACTACCTTTGGGTCACTGACATGTGGGCCAGCCACCTGTTGGGCCCACATGTCATGGACACAAAGGCAGGTGCCTTAAGGCACCGAAGCATAGTCCTGTCGGGGTGGTCGCGTGTGTCGGATGGACGCGTAGCACCCAGCCACCCACTCCCTCCCCTCCCCCCAAAAAAAGGACGACGACAATATAAGTTCGCGCTTCCACGTTTCGGATTGAAATATCTGGCGGCCCCAATTCCAGCCCTGCAAAATCTCTCTTCTCCACCGTCCCCTTCCGCGCCCAGATTGCTCAAATCCCTAATTCACCGCCAACCCTCGAATCACCCCTCGTCTCGTCTCTTTCCCCACCGTTACCCACCTCTGTGCCGGACGACGACGAAGACGACGGTCGCGCTTCACCACCGCACCGGAGCTACCTCATCTACGCCCTCGTCCACCGCACCGGGTGGTCCACCGACAACGTCGGCCGCTGCAACAGACATGCCTCGCAGACACCGAGTTCCACCGCATCAGGTGCGCTTCACCGACGCCGTCTCCCAGCTCACCGGGGCTACTTCACCGAGCACATCGTCGCACCTCCGCCCCCCGAGGCCGTTGGGGCTTCACCAACGGTCTCGTCCACCGCATCGTAGCGCTCCGCTGCCACTCAAGATCTGCATCGTGCGCGGCCATTCAACGCCAGCACATCACCCTCAACGGCTCTGAAGTGACCCGCACTCTAGCTAGGCAAGCATGCCCAAATGCCGGCCCGAAAGGTATCCACACATCACTCCCTTATGCACTGTTCCGACGATGTTTGGATATCTTTTCACTGCTCTCTTAGCTTACATGCCTATGCAACTCTGACTTTAACTCTTACTTCTTCTGGAGATATCATCTGAAACAAGCAAATCCATTTTTTAGCGAAGCATGACGGCGCTACGGGATCTGGTACACATCCTGCACACCTGTATAACCTTGTAAGTATCTGTCCTTCGGTACAACATCAAGGTCGATTCCTCTTATTTGATCAACCATTCACCATGTCAAAAATGCAGAGGGGGATGCAAGGAGCACAAGGCCTGCACATCCAAGCAAGTGGTAACATGGACTTGTACATGGAACATCCCAAGCGTAAGTAGAGCTACAGTGAGCTTGTATAACAAGCTAGCGTAAGTCCCTGCATTTCATTTAATTCGTACTGGCATTCGTGTATGATTTGTGTGCAGTGGCTGATCCACGAATTCAAGTTACCAGGGGCGAACATTTAACTTAAAAAATACGAAGGCACTTGCACTCCGGAAATCAACATAACTTGAGAAATGTGAAGCTACATGCACTTTGAAAACCAGCTAATGATCCAAAGTAGTTCAGATTATAAACACTAAATGATGCAAGCACCAAAAAATACAAAATGCAACATGGTGTACAAGGACTACAAACATGGTCTGTACCTACTTGAATTATTCGTTCTCTGGCTGAAAATATCAAAGTGTAATTGCACGTATAACCAGTGCGCAAACTGCATATCAATATATCTATCCTGCACAAGTATGCCAATAGTTCCAAACAACAGATTAGAAAAGTATTTATGCTATGTTGTCATGATACAGGGACTTTCTGGTAGATGGCCTCGACATTTCCTCAAGCTATGAAAATGCACTATAATTTGCTTGTCATCAATGCCTGCAAATCTCTGTCTCTCTCAACATAGTAGATCGTCATTAGACACTAAATCCTTCAATGAGCTTGCAAAATGCTTGCATTAGATCCCTCATTAGACACTATATGTTCATCACCAGGAGCATGTAAAATGTTTGCATCAAATCCTTCAGTAGCAGTCTGTTCATTAGACACTTCAGGCTCAAGAACAACATGAGCTTGTATGTTTGCACCGGAAACTTGATTAGATACATCAGATTCAGTCAGTTCAGTATTGATTGGGGGAGTTATAAAATAAGTAGAAATTGGTTTAATTTTCTCATAGATTCCCTACATACAAGCAGTTTTACAACACCGTCAGGTTTAACTATTGGACAGAAATTGAAGAGTTGAATTAGATATAATCAGGGATGTGATGTACCTGCTCGTTGCGCATGCTACTCTTACAAGCTGCGACTGTCCGTTTGCGCAAGCTCGATGCCATGCCCATGCTGCCGCTGCTGCCTCCCACGCAGGCTACACCCAGGGTTGGATCTTCATCTTCTTGTCCTTCCGTTCGCTTCAAGCCCGGCGACCGCCCTCCAATGAGGGCATGAGGAAGTGCTGTGTCGGTCTGTCCAACGGCAGCTAGGTTAGGAGCGAACCAGACTGGAGGCTGGAGCGAATTAATTGGGATTTTTCCTGCTATCGATCGATATGGGAGGCGCTCGTTTGGGCCGCGAGCCTGCTATAGGGCCTGCCTTGCACTTATGTTATTGGCCCATCCAAATTGAAACATTTTTCTTCATTTTTTACATTGCCTGCTCGTGCGTTGGGACGAACAAAACTAGCATGAGCCAACCTGGACGACTCAAACTAGGTGCACACTTTCCAGCCACCTGAGGCGGCCGCCCATACCAGCCCCTATGGTGGCGTCGCCCCTTTTTGCGTGTATGATTGGATACTGAAAAATATTCCAGTGGCGCTTTTGATTTACCCACAGAATGGTTGAATTGCTTGTTTCTATGAACTGAGTTCGCCAATAATGTGAAGGATGCCAGTCTTTTCATCCTATTGTAGACTGCTTAGATCTCGATATGTCAAAAGTAATCGCATGAAATATACAGTAAAAGCCAGTGTGATGTGTTTGGCTACAACTAGTATGACTACACGTCCTCATATAACATATCAAGGATGCACCATCTTACCAGATTAACCATTCGACTTACCCATGAAGTGTGGAAGAAAGAAGTATTGGGACTGCATATCCAAGCAATTGATGCCATGGACTCCTTCGTACAACCTTGTAAGCGAAAAAGAAGTTGCAGTGTGCCTGTATAAAGAACTAGCGTAAGTTTAGTTACCTGCTTCTCGGAATTTTAGTTAGCCACTTATTGCAAAATTGTTCAATTACGTTGCTTGGCTTAATTTAGTTTGCTACTCATTACATAATGGCACAGCATGTTAATCATATTGTAGACTGCGCCTATCTATGTGTTTGATACTTACTGTTAAGAATTACCTGTTTGCCTTAACTTAAATATCTACTTGTTTGTTTAACTGCTTTGCTGCTGCAACAGCGGGTTACAATGATGTTAATAACTACTTTTCAGCATCCAATTGAAACTCTTTAATTCCTTATTTGTTTAACTGGTTTGCTGTTATAACTCCCAGTTGAGATGTTTTGCTAACTTCAACTTTTCTGAATCCAATCGTAACTTTAATGGCAAAACAGGTTAGCCCAAGATCAAAGAGCGAGGTCCCCATGGACGTTGCATGATCCCACAGCAGTGGCACCAGCCCAATCGTGCATTATGAATTGCCAACTACTGATGCTCTAGAGGCTAAACTAGTGGTAGAAAGAGATTCTGCTTCTGCACTTAGAGATGAAGTTGACATGTTGAGGAAGCAAACAGCACAATCACAAGCAGTACTCAAGACAACCATTAAATATTTGGTGGATTTCAAAATGAAGCAAGCTGAGACTGACCAGATTGTTAAGGTCTTGAAGGAAAAAAGGAAATTAAATTCCTACTTGGTAAATCATAGGTGAAATGTTCTTTCCATAGTTGAATAACCTTTGTGTTGTCTGTTCATGTAATCAACCAAACCATTTGTTTTAGAGATCATGTAATAATTGTTTTTTTGTCTTTTGGTTTGTAATTTTATTTGAGCACAAGTCTATATTAATTGATAAGACTCGGAGACATTTCATTTGGATTGCTGTGCCAGACCTACAAATATGCCAATCGGGCTGAATGTGCATTCAGCAATAGTAGTAGTATAGATGGACCATAAGTGGCACGCATTGGAAAGGGCCAAGATGCTGGCTAAAAAAAGGATGCTGTTGTAGCCAAAAAAAGTACAGCGGCCTGGCTTATGTATGTTAGTTGATATTATTGATCCATATACTCTATAAGTGTTTATATGTCTGTTAGTTCTGTACATTCTTGGTTGATTGACTCGGTATTTGAATCTTGATACATCGCTTGTGTACATATCTAAATGGGAGTACACATTATGCTGCGTGTGACATTTGAGTTGGACATGAAGTGTTCCAAATATTCGAATTCACCTTAAACTGGATTCTAGTTTCTGAATTTGAGTATCGGCATTTGTAAACCATATTCATATATGACAGTGGAATACATCTTTGTCGTCCTTTTGAAGATATATAAAAACACATAGAATGATTTATAAAGATTCATATAGGAATACAAAATGGATTCTAATTTAGTTGCCAGGGTAAAAGTGGATGCTTATTGTCCCAAAATTCGAAAGAAGCAGCAAAATGTCCACTCCCACGTCGGCTGCCCGAAGCCAAGTGTTTGGGAGATGGAAATTACTATCTACCCATTACACGGACAATCCATCGGCCCTATTTCCACTGCTCTAAATAAGGGTAGGTTAGTAACTTCAATTAGACGTGACACGACCGCCTCTGAGCCCATTCCGACACGGTGGGCATCAAACATGGGTGGCAAAACTCATTTGATTCAAGCTCGTCCAAAAGACCTCTATTTCTCCCTCCATTCCCCATTCATACACGGTGGGTGGCAAAACAAACTCGACTCAGCCGAAATTGATGTAGGCAAATATTTTCAATAGGGGCAGGTTTGTAACTTCACTCAGACGTGACACAACCGCCCTACCTATCAGCCCCGTTCATACACCGTGGGCGCCAACCATGGGCGCTAACCACCCTCTCCTCGCCTGAAATCGCTCTAGGCAAATATTGGCGAGATGCGAGATTACCGTCCTATCCCCAACCGACAAGACGTCCAAATTTTAAACGGGGGCTAAGTTCGTAACTTTCCCATATTTCAGACAGGCGCGTCCCAAAAACATGGTTCCCCGTACCTCTCCCTCCATTTTCCCATTCATACACCGTCCGCGCTAGAACACCCCATCCCCACACCAGCCTCCGCTCGCCACCCCATCCATCGCCGCCGTCCTCCACCACATCCATCACCACCGTCCTCCACCATGCCGGAGCGCCTACCAAGACTGCGTCGTCCACTGCTAGAGATGGACGTTTCTCATCCACGGCGACGGACCAATAGCCTTGCATCCCGTCCTCTCGCGCCGTCGTCCTCTTTGCTGGGGCCGCTCACGCGACCTTCTCTTCCACCGCAACGGGACATATCCCCCGATGCACCTGTCTATCGTCGCAGATCTGCTTCAAGCCACCAACAGCAATCGCACCCCCGATGCCTACACGGGGCCGCAAGAGAGGTGGTACTTCATATCTCCTCAACTTTTTGATCTCAACCAGAAAATAGATCTTAACTTGGTTACTCTACTTTTTTTAGAATGGTTACTCTACTTTCTTTTCAGCTCTTAGAATTTAATTAATTTAGTTCTTAGTTCGAAGCAAACAATGGATGCTAAATATCGTTTCTCCGGTTTGCAGCTTCAAATCTGCCATGGCACGGCCATAATACGGTTTAATTGATCATGCTTAGGGTTTAATTGATCATGTTGGTTCCGTGGTGGTTTCTTTAATAGAAATCAGAGGGGAAACCCTCTTTTGCTAAAAAAATATGCTTAGAGTTTCCCCCTTTTATGATCACTATACGATCAGAATACGTGCTTCGTGTCATAATAACACTGCTCCACCCATCAAGCTAAACAAGCTTAGTTGTTCAAATACGAATCTGATATTATTAAAACAGAGTTTTTTAATTGGTAAGCTAAATGTTCCTAAATTAGTTTTGAAAATGCATGTTCGCCGCTCGGGTGTGTATCTCTACAGAGTGCCCACGGTGGGCCGGCCCACCCTGGGATTTTGGGTCGTCCTAGGCCCCGATTCCCCTCTGTTCTGCTGCGTGCTTCCGATCACTACTCGCCGCCTGCCTCGCCGGTGACTTGCTGTCCCCGGACGACATGACTCTAGGAGGAGACGCCGGACTAACAGGAGGCCAGGAGCTGCTCGCCCAACAGCGTCACCGCTGCCCGGGCGCGCCGCCGTGCCTACCTTCCCAGTCCATTCAGGGCTCAGGCGTGCAGCACCCACCAAGCCAACCCGATTTATCCTGAGATACGTCCTCAACACTCAGCAGCCACTCCTCATCACCCATTTTCTAATTGATTCATTACTCATTAGGCAGGACTGTCGTTAGGGTTTGTTGTGTGCTCAGTGCTACCTACACTTAATGGTTCAGATGTATTTCGGTAATCTTTAGTACCTCTAAAGTTCATAGGGTTTTCAAAATTCCGGCCCTCGGAATAGAAACTAGTCATTTTGGGTTGTTGGTCGTAGTGACATTGACCCAGATTACTACTGCAAGCCAGGTTTGATGACAATTTTACTTGTATTTCTTACTCATTCGATATAATATCCAATTATTCACGTCGATTAGCCGCAAACAATGAGTGCTAGACAAACTTCTTCATTCAGATTTTGGACGGTCTCTTACTACAGTTACAATTATGCATACTTGTCCTACTAAGCTCACAAGTAAATGATTGATTCACTACTTGCCTTGTCATATTTGTTGTCAATATTCTTTTAGGGTGGACCACCCTGTTTCTAAATACTGGAACCGTAGACATGAGTGAATAGTATTTCTCTATGTGATCTCTTCCATCATGTGTGGGTAACGAACACTGCATTGTATAGAAAGAAAGTGTCATTTCCAGCTTTTACATAGGTTTCGATCTTTTACATGGAATACAATCTGCCTACTTGCTTTGTGTCGCACTACCAACACTCCACCCTTGAAGCTAAACATTACGCCACTCATAATTGCTTAGTTTATTTGTTCAAATACGAATTTCATATGATTCTAATGTTCCTACCTCAGTTTTGAAATGCGTGCCTGCCTATTATAGAGACATAAGGGGTTTGTATTTCTGTGTGTGGTCTTGTCAGCACGGTTGGGGAGGTGAACTTTGCATATGCAGGGTTTTATAGGGAGACACTCTCCGAGTTGAATCCGCAATGCATTCCATAGATAATCTGACTACTTTTTATGTTTTCATGAATCTCAGATTCTGAACAGCATCATAATGATTATGAGCTTGCGCGCATGAAAAGAATAAAGTAGAACAATGCCATGGCTATCAAACTTGGCATTAAGGGACTGAAATCAAGTCTGGAAGCAATGCAATGCAAACACTCTCCACCTACAGATTCATGCTCAGAATATGATCCTAACAGTGATTCTGAGCTAGAGGGGGACCTAAGTCAATGTAGCTCCCTAGTGGAGGAGTCAGAGGAAGATGCCCTATCTTATTCACCCATCAAGGTACTTGCTCTAACTTTCCAAGGTTACATTGCTCGCACATATCTTGCAACTGATGTTTTGCATTGCTTCTACTTTGTTGAACTACCATTAGCTTAGTTTACACATCGTGTATGTGAATACGCCCTGCCTATCCATTTTCAATACATATTCCATCTGTCATCATACCATATTTATCTATTCAAATGATGTTCTTGTGTATCAAACGTTCAAAAGGAAGAGGGCGATTGCTGATCGTGGAGGAGCACAAGCAAAGTATTTGGAAAAGGTAGTGGCACCTGATAAATCAAATAGCCCATTAGGTGTAGTTGCAATATCACCTGACCGACAAAATACCCCAACTCTAGCAGACTCTAGCCCTACTACACTGGTCATTTCTGATGCCCCAACTCAGCAGACCCCAACTGCAGCAAACAGTATGATTATGCCAGTTGACATAGCACTAGCTGTACGACGCAAAACCCCCATTCCAGCACAGAGTACACCAAATCCAGTTGCCAAATCCCTTTTCGAACCAGAGAGAGCCCCAATTGCAGCAAATAGGACCCCTGTTCCATTTCTTCCTAGTTTAGAAGACGAAGCTTATGTTGTTGTCAGGAACTTTGTGCGCATCTTTCCTTCATGGAAAGATTATACCGCAGACACAGAACAATTTCCAGTCTTCCTCCGCAACTTACGCATAAGTAATGTACTAATGTTATTCATGGTCATTACTGCATATGTTTCTGCTGACAGAAGACACAAGATTTCATTCTTTTAAATAGGCGAGGAGCAAACTGGATTGTGATGATGAGCAAGGGTTGGTTGCACTTTTCAATCACTCGTTGATGAAGTATCGTTCCTACCTGAGGCAAGCGCACTTTGATGGCAAGCCTCTGAACGAAATTTCTGTAAAGTCTCCGGTGCTACATTTATCCGATGGTGACTGGAATAATCTTGTTACACATTGGTCTCGGCTACAGCGTAAGGTACTGTCTATGATATCACATCACAATTTGAACTACATTTCTGCATTTGCCTTAATGTCTCACTTGTACGAAAACTGTTAGCAGAAGAACATTCGTTCTCATGGTACCACAAAATCTCGCAACTATACTGCACACTGCATTGCTCTCGTGAGTACATCTTGCCCTGTATGACCATACTTACTTTCATAGTTGTTTGATTATGTAGCATCACTGCACATGTTAGCCTCGTAATCGTCCATTTGGTGGACATAATAAGATCCGTATGGACTCTTACATAAATTTAGAATCAACCCAATGCTTTTGAAGAGTTTTAGCTCTGCAGTCCTCTTGTAAGGACTGAACATGGTCTATCACTGTACTTACATTAACAGCTACTCCCTCCGTCCCATAATATAAGAACGTTTTGTACAGTACACCAGTGTTCAAAACACTCTTGTATTATGGGAAGAGGGATTGGATCATTTTGTAGCATTCTGCATCTTATCTCCCTCGCCCACCATTTACTAAAAAAGATCAGATCTATATTTAATCTTACCAACAAGTAGAATACACATACAATGCCAGTGCAGAAGTGTAGCCCATTGCTATTGTCAGTACATTTTGTCCTGTAATGCTTGTACTTCCAGGGATTGGTAGTTGATTATGTAGCATCAATCTGCATCTTATCTTCATTATCCTCTATCCCTTCCAGTATTATCATATCTATAATTACTCTCTACAAAATGTAGAGTACATGCAATGCTTATGAAGAAGATTATGTGCTGAAATTCTTGAGTTATCCTTCCCTTGACATGGAGAAGGGCATTATAAAGTCGGTGTTAACTGTTAATGTAAGTCAGTCCTTCTAAAGCCATTATCCTCAACTGCTGTTTAATTTGCTCATACTCCCTATTGTTTATTGCTGTTTAGTTTGCTGTTTCTACCAAAATGCATGTTCGTAAGAACCGTAAGTTCTAAGTTTTACTTGTAAAACCAAATTCCTTATTCATACCATGCACATTACTTAATACTCCCTATATGTATGCTTGTTTTTGTGGATCTATAATCCAGTGTGTGGTGAAGCAGCCCACGTTTGCACCTTGTCATCTCCTGTTTTATCTTACTGATGTGGCTGATGATATGAACAACATGCCATGCACATTATCCAAAATATATACAATGATTTTCTTTGCCCAACATCTATGCTTGTTATGTTGACATGGTAATCCAGTAGTGTGGTGAAGCTCCCCGCATTATGAACAATGCCAAATTATGCTATTGATATTTTGAACTTACTCTTTATTTTCTAATTTGAAATTGGATAGAATTGACAGAAGAGTTATCATCTTTGTTTATACACGTGCAAAACTTGTCATCTCTCTGCTTTGTTTCAGGGTGATATGCCTGATGGCATGCACAAGTCTGCTGAAGGCTGTGAGACAAACCCAACATATATTGCAGCAAAGAAGGCAAAACATCTTGAAGATAGCGAGACAACCCCAAAGTCTTGTCTTGATGCAGTGTTCAAGTTACTTGAGACTAACAGTCAGACAAGCTCACAGAATTCGTTGTCTGGATCAGTTCAACTTCTTCAGTCCCAAGTTCTAGCAGAAAGGCATTCTGCAACTCAACTTCGACTTGAAGTCCTATCTCTAAGGAAGATTGCGGAGAACACCAATGAGAACCTCATCGCTAAACAGCTACACCTAGAAGTTATGACCGACATGCTAGGCCGGTCTCACAGCCTTGCTCAGCAGCTTGCGCAGCAGTTCCCCCGCAAGGCTAACCTTTCTTGAACTGTCTTGGAAGTGGTCTCGGTTCAGTATTATTTTGTTACGCTGCAATGGTGCCCAGTTTTTGTAATCTGCTTCTTCGTTGCGCTTTATGATCACTGGTGGCGAACTTCGATGCCTAGTGGATGTAATATACCTTAAATCCTTTATTGTATAGTGTAGGTTTATTCTTAGTTACTATGTCGTAATTTCTTTATTGTATAGAGTAGGTTTGTTCTTAATTCCTACTAGTTACTGTCATCATTTGCTATCTGAAAAAAATCAGATGTAGTCGACCGGACCGAAACATTCGACTCTAACGGGCCAGGTTTTTAGCAGGCCACAATTGGGCCGGCCTGCGTCTTTCTTGGGCCCGAATGATTGGGACCTTCACACATTGCGCCAGGCCCAAACTTACACCGGCCTATATTTTAGTTGGGCCTTTTGTCGACCCAGCACTTGGTTTGGCCCAGGTAGCGTTGGGCCATTAACAGGCCGAATATTGTACTGGCCTGTTACGGCCAAGATGAAACCACGAGCCTTTAGCAGGCCAAAATGCATGTTGGGCCTCAATTTTCACTATTCGTCGACGGGCCTTCAGCAGGCCGAAATGTAGACCGGGCCGTTTTGGGCCCAGTTAGCTCACGGGCCATTACCAGGCCGAAACATATTTTGGGCCTTAGTTGGCCCACTAATATCATGGGCCTTTAAGAGGCCGAAGCTTAGCACAGGCATCAACGGGCCGAATTATGCGACAGGCCTTTAACAGGCCCAAAGTCACATTGGGCTTAACTGTTGCCACCTTTAGCACGGGCCGTTAGTGGGCCCGATGTCCCGTCGGACCATATATGGCACATGGGCAGCACGGGCCATTCCCAGGCCGAAAGTCACACCAGGCTGAAATGGGCCCATGTCTACATCAGGCCTCTAACAGGCCGAAAGTCACTGGGCTGTAGTTGGGCCCAAATATTCGGCGAACAATTAACGGGCCAGATCTGGCTTCGGGCCGCAAATGGGCCCAAATATTGGGCGAATAATTAACAGGCCAGATCTGGCTTCGGGCCATAAATGGGCCTTTATTAAGAAGACCGTTATTGGGCTGGCCCACTAGTACCTGATTAAGTTCTACGGGCTTTTGACTGGGCCGGCCTATTTAACCTATATGGGCCTCTGTTGGGCCCAGCCCCGTGTCGATGTATCATAGGCATGTCTCCTCCAATGGACGAGCTGACAGGTGTTCCCTTCGGCCAATCAGAATTTTACACGTGGAAATTTCCCATTGGTCAGGGCTGTTAATGGGTTATCGGATTCAAAATCCGACCCGATAGCTTAACGGCGTTCCGTTACGGTGGATGCCACGTGTCGGTCACCCTTAACGAAAGCACTTCTGTGATGCGCGATTTATCGTCATGGAAGTGGACACTTCCGTGATGATAATTTTGGTAATGTCATGGAACACTTCTACGACAGCACATGTATGACTATCTTGATTCTGTCATAAATTTGTCATGGATGTACATGCATGACAAAAAACGCGACCAGCTGTGACAAACACGTATCATCACGGAAGTGTATTTTTTTTGTAGTGCTCGTGGGCCCCTCGTGGCTCCCCTGACGTATTTCTTCCGCCTATATATATCCGTATACCCTAAAACGATCGGGGAACAGAATAGATCGGGAGTTCCGCCGCCGCAAGCCTCTGTAGCCACCAAAAACCAATCGGGACCTGTTCTGGCACCCTACCGGAGGGGGGAACCCTCACTGGTGGCCATCTTCATCATCCCGGCGCTCTCCATGATGAGGAGGGAGTAGTTCACCCTCGGGGCTGAGGGTATGTACCAGTAGCTATGTGTTTGATCTCTCTCTCTCTCTCGTGTTCTTGAGGTGATACGATCTTGATGTATCGCGAGCTTTGCTATTATAGTTGGATCTTATGATGTTTCTCCCCCTCTACTCTCTTGTAATGGATTGGGTTTTCCCTTTGAAGTTATCTTATCGGATTGAGTCTTTAAGGATTTGAGAACACTTGATGTATGTCTTGCCGTGCGTATCTGTGGTGACAATGGGATATCACGTGATTCACTTGATGTATGTTTTGGTGATCAACTTGCGGGTTCCGCCCATGAACCTATGCATAGGGGTTGGCACACGTTTTCGTCTTGATTCTTTGGTAGAAACTTTGGGGCACTCTTTGAGGTTCTATGTGTTGGTTGAATAGATGACTCTGAGATTGTGTGATGCATATCGTATAATCATACCCACGGATACTTGAGGTGACATTAGAGTATCTAGGTGACATTAGGGTTTTGGTTGATGTGTGTCTTAAGGTGTTATTTTACTACGAACTCTAGGGCTGTTTGTGACACTTATAGGAATAGCCCAATGGATTGATCGGAAAGAATAACTTTGAGGTGGTTTCGTACCCTACCATAATCTCTTCGTTTGTTCTCCGCTATCAGTGACTTTGGAGTGACTCTTTGTTGCATGTTGAGGAATAGTTATATGATCCAACTATGTTATTATTGTTGAGAGAACTTGCACTAGTGAAAGTATGAACCCTAGGCCTTGTTTCCTAGCATTGCAATACCGTTTATGCTCACTTTTATCGCTTGCTACCTTGCTGTTTTTATATTTTTCAGATTACAAAAACCTATATCTACCATCCATATTGCACTTGTATCATCATCTCTTCGCCGAACTAGTGCACCTATACAACTTACCATTGTATTGGGTGTGTTGGGGACACAAGAGACTCTTTGTTATTTGGTTGCAGGGTTGTTTGAGAGAGACCATCTTCATCCTACGCCTCCCACGGATTGATAAACCTTAGGTCATCCACTTGAGGAAATTTGCTACTGTCCTACAAACCTCTGCACTTGGAGGCCCAACAACGTCTACAAGAAGAAGGTTGCGTAGTAGACATCAGAGGCCCGACAGAATAAGTGCCAAAACAAAGTGTTCTTAGTTAGACGCCCGCCCGTTGCCATGGGCTACAACACACGCACGAGTTTCTAGAACTACTTCTTTAGAATTTGTAATATTGTCCAATACCATGTTGTCATATGGTAATTTTATTATCTGCCCCAAAAATCAACATGCTGGCGTTTAAGCAGAAGGGCATTCAATCAACTAGGAACTAATGGTAACAAATAAATATCAGCGATATAGTTCATTCCTTTGCAAATTTGTGAAGTAGCAGCACATCACATCACATAAATCACAAGGCTGCAAAAAAGATAGGGTTGCAACATTACTGATTACCAAGAAATCAATAGCTGGATGACAGATGTGGAGGCACGATGATGCGGTTCTCACTGCTTGCACAATGTCTGGACAACACATAATCGACAAGCACAACTTTCGCCCATAGGACCATTCATCTCCATCATCTCGCACACTGAATCAACATAGCGCAACCTTAGACTGAAGGATCATTCGTCTCCTTCATTCCCTTGTCGGTTGGAGCAGCCATTGGGAATGGAGGAGAGGGACCCAGCACTCCACATCCAGAAACTCAAGGGACTCGAGACATGGCCCTCTTGAGCCTCCTATAAGCAGCCACCAATTTACATAACAAAAAGCAGTAAAAATTCACACTGTAAGAAACAACGGTGTTAAGCATTGAACTCACTTCCTCATGAACTGGAGTGAGGCAACTATATTCAACACCTCTTAGAATAAATGATGATCCAAAGTTCCAAACTCATCAACATTGTTAGACTGTCAGGCCATCCGAGTTCATGATATTAGGAATCCCCTTTGACTTTGAGTGCATCTGCAATTGTTGGAAACCACGATAAAAATAGTGACATTCCATTGAACATGCCGGCGGAAAATCATTGCCAGATGGTACCAGGATATAAATCGCTTGGGCTCGTCGAAGATGACAATAAAGCAGCCAGGCCACCGACCTTCTCTATCATCTTCTCGCACAGTCGCAAACCACCACGGATGCCCATGATGAACAAGGATGAAGCATAGGAGCAAGTAGATTGAATGGGAAACAAGGCAGAGTTTTACTCATGTTTAGACCCTCGTAAAAGAGGTAATATCCTACTCCTGCTCGCGTGTATTGATTTGTGTACATGGGTTACAAGGATTGAGGCATTGAGCAATATCTTTGTGATTCTGTACCTAGTTGATCTAGCCTCGACTTATATCGGTAACGGGGTTTAGGGTTACATGTTCTAACTTCTAAGTCTGTTAGAGGAGTCCTCATGGACCATGGCCCAGGCCAATCGTCCCATGGCATAACCGACCTAGGAGGCCCCAGGACGACCTACTTGGGCGGATTCCGATAAGGTGAGGCGCCCTTGGGCCATAACAACATCAAGCCTATTGTTATGCGTGGCTACTCCCTTTTTCTTGCTCAACGCCGAGTTGGTGGCGTTCTCGCTCCTCTCTCTATCATCGTTTGTATTTTGATTTGCTTTGTAATTTAAGAAGGTTTTCTCACCAACTTATGTTGGATTGGCCATTTGGGTTATAAAGTAGGGCAAAAGCCTAATTCGAGATATGTCATTGGATGGTTAGAAGGACAGTGGTATCTCCAGTCCACTAGAATTCAAGTCTTAGACTTGACACCGGTGCTTGCATTTTTCTGAATTTATTTCCGGCCTTCCAGTGATGTGCGTTCAGTGGAGGAGATGTTCCCGTCGACTAGAAGGCGACTGTGACGACTTCGTCAATTTCAAGATGATGTGTCGATTCAGTCTCTCGGAGGTGCTTATAGGGGTAGGGATGTGCGTGCGTTCATGGGGGTAAGTGTATGTCCGTATGTATGAGTGTCGGCGTCTGTACTGTGTTAAAAAAAACTAGTTAGATCACCATCGATTTTTTTAGTGGTTTCTTTTTGTTTCCGCCCAAAGGGAAGCTAACTTTTTTCGCCAGTTTAAGGCCCAGTAAGTTCTGCAATAGAGGCCAACGAATAGATTGCCCAGACCCAATAGGCATATAGGCTTCTAAACCCTCACCACGGCATTTCCTATTTGGCGCCACAGGCGCCAGTTAACGTGCATTTTGTTAACTGTAGTCCGTGGCGTCCGTAAATGGGCCAGCCCATCTAGGGGCCGATTGATGATTTTTTTTTTTTGAAAATTCTGTGAACTTTTTTGAGATTAATGAACTTTTTTGGATATTGATGAACTTTTTCGAAATTTAATGAACATTTGTCTTGAAAATGGATGAACTTTTTTTGATTTATGAACTTTTTTTCAGTTGCATGAACTTTTTCTAAAAATACATGATTTTTTTTCAATTTCTACAAACTTTTTTCAAATTTAATGAACTTTTGCTAAATTGCATGAACTTTTTTTCAATTTGAATGAGCTTTTTTCAAATTGATGAACTTTTCAAAAATTTATGAACCTTTTTTAAAGATGTGAACGTATTTTTTTCAAATGGATGAACTTTTTTCTTTAAATCTGTAAACGATTCTTCATTTCATATTTTTAGTTTCGTTGAGGCAGCACGCTAGTGGGCCGACTCATGCTAGCAGCGCTGCAGGCGCCGGCTCGTTAACGGGCGCCTGCAGCGCTGTATAGGAGCTCCCCCTCGCCACACCCATAGGCTAATTAGATTTGCTTTTTCTCTTTCTCCCGGTAGACATTTGTGGTTGGGAGCTCCTCATGATGTGAACTCCATTCCTGTAAGAGGCAAGAGCACTGCAGACCCACAAACTTGCAATGAATGTAATAGTTTAGTCCGCAAACTTGCAAAAGGTGATCACCTCATTCCTAAACTTGCAATGTATGTGAAGATTTAGTCCAAGGCCAATCAAAAGTTGACAAATGGCGCCATGATGGCCATGTCGTGGCCACCCGCTCGACCCGACATTTTTATGAAAACCCCCTCCACCTTTATAGAAATCATGAACGTTGTTGCGCTTGCGCCTACATGCCGAGGGCGCTGCTAGCAATTTGGCTAGGATTGGCGGCTGCCATACCTCAAATTCCACCAATAAATATACTGGTATATATATATATATGAGTACTAGTATGTGTGCATCTTGATTATAATTGATAAGGTATTATACGTGTTGAGCCAGCTGAGTTGATTGCTGACTTGCTGATGGTCCTGATGCAATTGCAAGTGGTCTTGCTAGTTACACTCCACGCACAAATCAACACACGTTCGCCGGTTTCAAAACTCTGGAAAGTGGAAATCATTTCGTTGCATGGCCAAATGTGTGCAACAGCAAACAACACGCAGGGAGCGGCAGTGGTCGGCACTGAATCGGGCCATACGAGGACGCAAGCGCGACTGAGCACAAAATGGAATAGAATAAGAAGATCAAGTAATGAATGAAAGTGTTCTAAAAATGTAAAGAATGAAAGTTAATTTAGAGTTGAAATTGAACTTTGAATTTTGAAGCAAATTTTGTTGCCGTCTGCCAAAATAAGCTCAAATATTTTAGGTATCCCCTATTAACAAAACTAATTGATTGGTTTTGAATTTTGATTGTGCTTGTTAAACACAAAGTATTTATATAACTAATATTTAGTGAGCTCTTGCGTAATTACATTATATGTACATGGTTTTCTCCTTCGTAGATATCGCCACACCTAAGAATTATTCCTGCCTCCGTCACTGGCAGTAATTAACACAGTTTCAGTACTAGTTTCAACAATGACATAGTCCAACACATTTTTCTTTGTTGGTGTCCAATCCACATGATGATGTACATCTGAGATTGAGTATCCAGAGCGCCTCAAATGGGTCTTACTCGCATTTGGTGACAGATCCTACTAAACAAGCACAAGATAATGACCATTTTCACATAAATGATGGCAACCCACTTAACATTTACAGATGCGGCCAATTAGTCGATGCTTATTTTTCTCGGGCAATGCATATTTGCTTTTTTTGTGAGAATTGCATATTTGCATTACATCACGCTAGGATGTCGAGCGGGTGAGGACAGTGGTGGTGGTTCATTCGGGTGAAATGTTTCTGATGGTTATATTTAGTTTGTTTCTAGGGAAGGTTATACTTAGTTGTGTGTGTGACCAAACTTGCTGCATCTACACAAAAAACTTGCTTTTTTTTGTTGAGCGGAACACAAAAAACTTGCTGGACAGGTGAGCCGTCTATCTAGAAGGTTGGGCTAACACAACACCAGCGTATGTTGGTAGCGAGGCACGGTCTAGCCTCGCGTCAAGCAGCGCCCGGAACGAGCAAGCAAATTAGGGACCGCAAGCATTGAGCATTTTTTTTAACTTTTTTTCACAGTTTGCTTTAATTTTACCTTTGCTTATAATTATAAATATATCTATTCTGAAAATCAATTTACATACATAATTGAAAAATGTTAGTCGTGCATTTAAAAATGTTAACATGTATAAAAAATATTTCTAATGTATACAAAAAATGTACAATGTCCGTGGAAAAATGTAGACATCAAAATATATATATGAGAAAAAAGATAATCATGTATTTTAAAAAATTAGGTCTGCATACAAATATATTTCAGGTGAATAAAAAAGGTACAATATGTATAAAAAAGTAGACATCTAAACATATATATGAGCGTGTTACCTGTAATAAGTTTTTTTGGCAGCTACTTTAGGTTATGGCTAAGAGTTGTGAATCATCCTTGATGTGGACTTTCGCCTAGGCTTTTATAATAAAAATTTCGGGAAAGGGGCTCTTTGATTAAAAAATATAGATATGAAAAAAATATACCGTGTGTGATTTTCATAAAGGTGGAGGGGTATTTCATAAAAACACCGGGCCGAGCGGGTGTGCTACAACGCGTTCAGCGTGGCGCCATTTGTCAATTTTTGATTGGCTTTGAACTAAATCTTCACATATATTGCAAGCTTAGAAATAAAATGATCATTTTTTATAAATTTGTGGACTAAATCATCACATTCATTATAAGTTCATGGGTCTATAGTGCTCTTGCCTCTTCACGTAAACCTTACCAATATTCAATAAAGCCTAGATGCTTTTCGCTAAAAAAAAACACACCCTTGTGCGAGATTCCATTTCCACTTCTCGCCCGAAACCCCAGCCGTGGCGATCGCCGCGGATTCCACCGCCGAGCAAGCCCCGAACCCTGCTCCCCACGAGCCTTCGGACGAGCCCCGCAAGGCTCCCGACCAGCCCGACCGTGGCGAGGACAATGGGGTCGACTTCGACGAGGAGGACGATCCAGAGGAGCTGGACGGGCCGGCGGCGTACAAGGAGAAGGTGAAGGCCGTCTTCCGTCGCCTGCACGCCGAGCCCGTCCGCATCCGCGTCCACGACGTCATCATCAGGGGCAATTTCAAGACTCGCGGCTCCCTCATCGAGGCGGAGGTCGGCGACCTGCTCCGCTCTCCCGGTACCGTGCAGGGCCTGGTGCGCGCCTCCAGCCATGCCAACGCGCTGCTGCGCCGTCTCGACGTGTTCGACTCCGTCTCCATCACCCTCGACGCCGGTCCGCCGGGGTTCCCCGGTACTGCGAACGTCACCATCCAAGTCGTGGAGGCGGCCAGACCCTACAATCGTGGCATCTTCTTCTTCCCCAAGAAAGAGGTGAAGATCTCTGTAAAATTGCAACGCAAGTTCCTTCAGTTTGTTATTTCTTCCGTTAGTGATGTGTTGGTCAGATGAAGTGGTGCTGAATTAGTTTGGATTCGTTACTGCTACTATGTGTGTAATTTAATTATTGCATTGCTGGCATGTTCTAAACCAAGGATGCTCAAAAGTGGCCACTTTTTTAGCTACATTACCCGACTGTTGGTAGAATTAGAGGTAACACTAATCAGTAGTCATGTGCTGTTATTCATTGTATGAATAGGAAAATTTTAATGCTTGGAGTCTTACTTTGGTTGCTTTGGTGCGTTCGTTTATCACCTAAGTTAGCATCCGCCCTCTCGAATGAATACATCTATTTATCTTAATAATTTTGTAGGATTTGTATAGATTATCAGACACAACCATTTGGTGGTGTGGCTACACTCAATTCTTCATCGCTATTTGAGAACACTCAATTGGTTACCATTTTATTATCTTGAGTGAAGCATACAACTGTGAACCATCTCTTATCCACGAAAACCACTTAACTATTGTCGATAAGGAAACATATATTTTGACGGTTGATCTACATCATAGTAAATACACCGTATTACGTGACGCCATTCTAGTCAGAAAACAGAACCATGCAAACATCTTATTATTTGGGTAAAATAGGTAAATTGGTTTGTTAGGTGACGTCATTCTAATGTCTAGTATACACTTAGTGTTAACAACATAAGAGCAGAAGATTGCATTGGAGGTCTTGAGTAATACGTGCCTTCTTTTTTAACTGCATTCAGTATCTGAAATGTTTTCGGGAATGATGCTTATATTATATTCAGGTAATATCATGGCCAGTTGAAGGATGGTTCATGTTGAAGAACCTATTTGGTTACGGGGACATGTGGGATGTTTCAGGGGAATATGGTTGGGATCAGTCATCAAAGATAGACATTGGAGTGTACCTGCCAAGATTGAAATCAATACCAACACCTTTGACGGCTCGGGCATCAATCCTTTCCGAAGATTGGCTGAAGTTTTCATCATACAAGGAGCGTCTTCTTGGCCTTAAGTTTGGTTTGCTTTCAACCTGGCACCATAACTTGTCTTATGATCTGGCATGGCGTACCTTAACTGATCCCTCACAAATGGCATCAGAATCCATAAGGAGGCAGCTAGGCCACAATCTGCTTTCTGCACTGAGTTATGCATATAAAATAGATAAAAGAGATTCAGAATTCCGGCCAACAAAAGGATATGCATTTGTCTCAACTTCTCAAGTTGGTGGTCTATGGAAAAATGGATTACGATTCTTCCGCCAGGTTCTTATGCAACTAACTTCTCGTGGTTAATCTTCCATGCAAAATTTATGCCTACTTTACCCTCATTGCATTTTTGCTTTCTATGTCAATCATTGAAGGGGAGCCTTGGCGCAGCGGTAAAGCTGTTGCCTTGTGACCATGAGGTCACGGGTTCGAATCCTTGAAACAGTCTCTTGCAGAAATGCAAGAAAAGGCTGCGTACGGAAGACCCAAAGTGGTCGGACCCTTCCCCGGACCCTCCGCAAGCGGGAGCTATGTGCACCGGGCTGCCCTTTTTAATATGTCAAACATTCAGTACCTACTGTTTATCTGCTTTGGGTCGGGAGCTACGTGCACTGGGCTGCCCTTTTTAATATGTCAAACATTCAGTACCTACTGTTTATCTGCTTTGTATTAGCTGCACTGTTAAGTAACCTGTGAAATAAATCAAGGAAAAAGAAGCCTAGGTGTTAATTGTGTGTTTTACCACTGCCTAGCGATTATATCACCTAAGCGCACACTTGAGCGTTTTGTTTTTCACCAAGTAACGCGCCAAATCCAGGAATGTGCTTTGTACCAGCATTACCATTTCATTAGAATACACTGTTAGATCGAATAATCCAAGAGTGATGGAGACCCTTACCACAATCAATAAGTAATTTCTTGTGAAACCATAGGAAGATGGATGTACAAAAGAGTGACTGTGCAAGGCCCCAGTATTTAATGCAAGTAATATCTGTTCTCTTTGGTTTTAATAAATTCCGTATGTCAGTGGAAATCTAGAATATATTGCAATTGACCATGTTACCAAAAACTCTCATTGTTTGTGAGTGACTTGTTTGTGGGGAGATTACCAGTGGAAAATAACTGTAAGTTCAATAAGAGATAGATATCAAAACTTAGCATGATCTTAACTGAATAATTTGGCATTGAACTATTTGGAAGGAATGTTCTAATGGATCACGGTCCTGAAGACAACTTTCAAATTCTTCCTCACACTTATAGCTTCACATCCCAATAGCGAACATAACCAACCATCCGAGGTCATATTATTTGAAATTAAGCCATCGGAAGTCATATTATTCTTCCTCACACGTACAGTAACTTCACATTCCAGTAGAGAACATAATCAATCATCCGAGGTCAAATTATTAGCACTTGAGCCATCAAATTAGTCAACTATCTGATGACTGTGCGAAGGGCAGCTGAGTACTCGCCACCTGGTGGTGGAGCCAAGGTTGGGCCGGGCCCCAGACCAACCTAGGGCGGACATGATAAACAATGTCAAACAAATGCTACCATCGTCCTCAGGATTCCGGTGTTACGACCCAGGCCACGGCCTGGCTTTTGGCTTCAAATAACCTTACCAGTGTCAATATGCAGCAATTACAAGTATTTGAGGTTTCTGGTATCTACTCACGGTTGGATAAATCAGTGTTCAGTTCATCTTTTTGATCTATCATGGATAACTTATGTTGAGTAATGCATTAGAAATCAATGCATTAGGTTACGAAAATCATGTATTAGAGTTTTAGGTACGTAAATTATTGCCATTTTTTCGTCATCAATACGTGTGTTTGGAGATATTTGGTCTGACTTTACGTGACCCAGTTCATGTGGTAAGTTTTGTTTCGATTTGGGAAGATAATTAATTACTATCCTTGGTAGGATATAGAAGAATTATTGCTCATTTGTTGGTAGTGCTCACTGTTTATTGATGAGTTATGTTTACCATGCACAATGTGATTTGAGATTTCTTGGTAGGAGCTCCTTTTGTTCTTTTCACATGAGTGGTGAACATCCAAAACTTGCATCACTCTGTTCTGCTTACCATACGGATTGCCCACTTACCCTGTTGTCCATGAGATTATTTATAATAATTGGCGAGTATTGTCATGAAAGCTGCATATAGTTAAGAGCTACACCTGGGGTGTAGGTTCTTTGATACTCTATATCTCTGTTAAGAGTTCACTGTTGGTGTCTCTGCTATGGATGTTAGTACAGTTCATCAAAGAAGCACCAGTTTCATTATGACTGGCTAATGGTCACATGTTTCTCAAGGACTTGGACTGGAAAGGAGGAGAGTTAATAGGATTAGAAAAGATCTCAGTTTAATAAGGAAAGATCTAATAAGTCTAATTGTATTGTCCTATTAGGACTTACGAGAGGTCAAGGGCCTAATCATCCACTATATAAAGGTGGCATGTATTTATCTACGTTTGAGACAGGCAATAACAGACAATCTACTCGCTCAAAGTTATTCTAGTTTCAAATTATGTCTACCCAGTCACCTGTAGCCATGCTGGCTATCTTCAGCACGGTAGTTATCCATTGCGAATCAAGGTCCACAACAGTCTTGGTCATTTCTCTCATTCTCTTTTGTTGGTTTTGGGTTGTGGCCCTTGGATTGGTGCGTTATAACTATTTTTCATCATAAAGGCGAATATCACCTTATTCGAAGTTCCAGAGAAAGTTGGCGACCTTATGGCCAACCTTAATCAAAGCCATATGAATTGTACGGTTGTGATAGGTGTGGAAGTAGTGGAACCAATCCTTCTAATGCAATGCTACAGCACATTTGAATATGGGTAGCAAAGAGCGCTTGTGCTCCAACTCAGACCAATCAACTTGACACCTGCACATCACCTCCTTGACTCGTACTATCCACTATGAGGACCATGCCTGTTGGCACAATACCCTTGCCTCATGGCTTTGTTATAGATAGTATCTTCTAAATGGAATGAGGCAGAAGGAAGCATCCGAAAAGGATGGAAACCTAGAAGTTTGTAATTTTGTCAAATGAGTTTCCAGATAGAAGCCTTGTGAATATTTTCTCACCAAACATCACTGTTTTCTTTGCTGCAGGGGTTTGATGTTCGCGGCGCTGTTCCATTCAGTTTTTGCAATGCTGCCCTTAATGTTGGCATATCAGCAGGGGTGATTCTACCTTTGAGCAGAGGATTTATGGAATTGCCTTCACCTGTCCCTGATAGATTTTACCTAGGAGGTCTTTCTTCCCCTGTATGCAGCCTTGGTGTGATATCATCTCTGTTGGGTTTCAAAACAAGAGGAGTTGGCCCATCCGAACCACAGAGATCTGTCCCAGGCGAGTCAGTTACGGTCGACGCTGCTGCCTCTACAGGGAGGGATTACTTGGGAGGCGATCTTGCTGTTTCTGCATTTGCTGATCTATCCTTTGATTTGCCCCTAAAGCTGTTCAGAGATAATGGAATTCATGGTCATGCATTTCTTTGTGCTGGAAATCTTGCCAAGTTGTCTGAGGGTGAGTTTAAGAATTTCTCATTCCCTGAGTTTCGGCGCACATTCAGAAGCTCTGCTGGTGTTGGCATTGTCTTTCCAACCTCACTTTTCCGGATGGAGGTATGTTTTGAGATCTCGATCTTTCATTATGCGATCCTTAGTGTTTGTTAGGTGACTAATCCATGCTATTGGGCTTCATTGTTCCAGTTAAATTACTGCCATATCTTGAAGAAACATGAACATGATCATGGAAAGAGTGGAATTCAGTTCAGCTTCTCCTTGGAGTAGATGTTAGAAAGTGGAGCAACATTTTTGACCTGTTGAAGAATATTGCGTCCTATTGCACTGAACCATTTATCTTCGTTGCTGAGTCAGCTGTTTAACAAGTACTCCCTCCGTCTGAAAAAGCTTGTCCCTCAAATGGATGTATCACCAAGTTAGTGCTAGATTCATCCATTTGAAAGACAAGCTAGGGACAAGGTTTCTCAGACGGAGGGAGTAGGAGACTAGTCGATCCGTCATCCGATATATTTGACATCTCGTGGTATGATCGAGAACTGGAAGGGTGTTGGGTGCTGTATTAAATTTATTCGATTTCACGGTGTTGCCATGTTTTGAAGTTGTCTTATTGGCTTGATGATTACGCTGTTGCTTTAAATTGTGATGGTTGATACTGGATAGAATATTACATGTTGTTATGTTGGCAGGAGTTTACATCATGGAGTTGGGAGGCCCTTCTACTTGTATGCATGCTTTTTATTCTGACCATTTTGACTGATATGTGTGTGCTCTATAGAATAGTACGTGTTGTCAAGTGTTGTGTGGTCGAGGTCTGAAGAAAAGCTCCAGTGTCAGGGCGCGCAAACAGCTGGTGAACTGGGCAGAAATCAGTTGCACATCTCATCAGGGTTCTTTGGTTTCTTCGGGGTTTCCTTTTCTTGAAAAAGCTATCTCTTTCTTGATTCCCACACCTCAAATGCACATCATCCCTCCTTGATCTGTTGATTCATCTGATCCACTATGGTCACGGTCACTCTGTTTGCTATTGTTAGCTTTGTATTGTACATTTGCACCACATAGTTGATCATGGTGGAAAACTGCCGACATGCTTGAAAAGTCTGTTCATTCTACACCAAACGACCAACAATTGCAGAAGTTCCAATTTACATGCTATCACTAGATCATGTCGTCGTATGTCGTATCATCTTGGCAGGATCTACAGGTGAGGAAGGGTTGAGTGTCGACGGCCTTCATCGAGACTTCTCAAGTACAGTGGCCAGGTAGGCGTCCAGCTTCTCGTTCTGCTCCCTGGCGACGAACCAGATGCAGATGGGCGGCGTGACGTCGTACCTGGCGAGCAGCGCGTAGGGGATGGAGAAGAGCCCGTCGCCGCAGATGAGCCCGGACGCGAGCACCGGCCCGAACGCCTGCGCGCCGTCCCTGTCCGACCTGGTCCACAGGTAGAGCACCAGGCTGCCGACGCACATGTCGATGGCCACCGCCGGCACCAGAAGGAACGACATGGCCATGCCGGTGACGCTCGGGATGAAGTTCCGCGCGCGCCACTTGTAGTGCACCGCCGCCTCCCGCAGCGCGCACACCGCCAGCGCCAGCACGAAGAAGCCCACGCTCATGCTCAGGCAGTGCCTGGGCAGGTCCAGGTCGCCGACGCCGACCACGGCGATGGCCCGGTAGATCTTGGCCAGCGGCACCTGGTAGATCTTGTTCCCGGCCTCCTCGTAGAAGTGGTGGAACACGGTGAACACGGCCGGGTTGACGACGCAGCCGATGCCGGTCCCGATGACCTGGCTCACGAAGAGCGCCCGCGGCGAGGTGAGCGTCAGGTACCCGGTCTTGAAGTCCGACATGAAGTCGGAGGCGGTGGAGACGACGGACGAGACGACGCCGCAGATGACGAGGCTCCCCACCACCCCGCCGTTGCCGTACCCGATCCACGACGCGAACAGCAGGATCACCAGCTTGCTGTACTGCGCCGCGAAGTTGGTCTCGGCCACGCCCGTGCCGTAGGCGTTGCAGAAGGCCAGCAGCGGCGCGAACACGTACGCCGTCGCCACGTGGTAGTGCCGCACCTGGCCGTAGAGGCGCGGGATGGCGACGGTGGACAGCAGCGCCAGGGCCGCGTAGCCGCCCATGGCCAGGGTGCCCGGGACGTGCTCCCGGAGGAACACCTGCGTCCGGCGCCGGTCGTCGAAGCTGAGCACGTTGCGCGGCACCGCGTTGGCGTCGGAGAAGGACCGCAGCGCCTCCGCCGCCTCCAGCTGGTGGTGCCGCATCGTCTGCAGGGTCCTCACCATGATCACCACCAGCTGGAAGATGCCGTCGCCCAGGATCATGCCTATGGCGCCAAACACCTGAAATTACATTAGCAGTCGGATGGACCGTGCGTGCATGTGCTCCTCGTCGAGATCTGTTGGTCGATCAGAAACTACGTACCTTGTAGCCGTTGATGCCACGCAAACTGCCTTCCTGGAGATCGGCGGCGTACCAGCTCCCCTCTTTGGTTTCGATGTAGGGCCACATGAATCCCCAGGAGACGATGGCCCCGACCAGCATCGAGATGTTTATCAGGTAAGGGCTGATCATCCCGACGCCGACGTATGTCCCGTTCAAATTGAGGTAGAAGCTGCATGCAAGTATCACACAACACAAGTAGCTTTCACTCATCATCTCTAGCATGTAGTTTTCGGTTGGAGTGCGACATGTAGAATGATGGATGGATAAGTTACGTACCCGCGATTGAAGGCGTCGAGCCCAAATGAAGGGAAGAAGGTCATGCCACAATGCGGTCCGCCGGAGTAGAACCATTGGAAGATGGAGATGAGAAAGCTTCCCAGGCACGACTGGATCATCAGAGACACTTGCTTCCTGCGTTATGAAACAGAGGCACTCCAATGCATTACTCAACCCAGCGTTATCTTATCTTGTTGCTTGCTACTGGAGTTGAGCAGGAGCTAGGTTTCATGCATGTGATTTAGTAGCTCCGTACGTGCTTACTTTGCTTGCATGGCTCCGTAAGGGGTATGGAAGCTGTTGATGAGGTGAGCCGTAGCTGAGCCGCTCGGAAACGTCAGCCGGTGCCGGATGATCATCGTCTACACGTTAACCGGCCGGCGGCGCAGTAGGAATGCATCAGAGAGCTATAAGTTAAGGTGCACGTACCGACGTACGGTTCAAGTTTTATCTCATTGGCGCCGCACGTAGGTAGGTACCTTCCTCATGGGGATAATGGCGAGAATTCCGACGAAGCTGATGAGGAAGTAGAAGGCCATAATCCGGGGTAGCGTCGGCTCGCTGACGTTTCTGCCGTGGACCTCGCCGGTGTTGATCTTCTCCGCCGTCCTATGGTCCATGGCGAGCAGGTACGACCCGAACCCTCCTAATCAATTAACAACGCCGCAAACACACGCGAAATCAAGGCACCGGCCGAGCAGAGGAGATTCATGGCCGACGATCGACCGACGTGGCAGGCGAGGCGAGGCGTACCGCTGTAGGTCATGCTGGCGCAGGCGACGACGCAGGTCTGGACGACGACGTTCTCGTGGCGGGTGAAGGGGACGTAGGACACGCCGAGCTTGTCGAGCAGGCGCGTCCACGCCTTGAGGAGGAAGAAGCCCAGCAGGCCAGCGGTGATGTTCAGCGTGGGGACGATCCCCGACGTGAACACCAGGTTCATCATGACGCCGCTGAAGGCCGCGCCCAGGACCAGGCTCGCCACCACGGCGCGCGGCGTCACCTGCTCCGTCCATGGCGGGATGGTCTGCTCCTCGAACGCGCGCTCCGTCGACGGCCCCTCCCGCGGGTCGCCGATCGGCTCCATCGATTATCGCCCCCACGCCTGCGAGCGAGTGCCGGCCTCTATCGCCCAGGTTGTGCATGCATGCATGGATGCATGCAGTTGACTATTTGGGAATGGAGGAGCGACGAACGAACATGAGGGGTACATCGTTTGGCTTCTGCAGTTACTATTATTGACGCCCTAATGGGAGTGGCCTGTTCAAGCAGGGACAGAACCTTCTTCTGTTCTTCATACTCCCGGAACAAAATTATAGAGGGGAGCAATATAGAGAGTGGTTTCCATCGTTCGTGATTGCTCTGAGATCCGGGCTACTTTTTAGGTTGTCAAGATTAACCTGGTTTTAAAATGTTTCGTTCGGTTTTGTCTTGTTTCAATGTGTATCATCATGTTTCGTTGTGCACCAATAAAAAAGAATGCACTTGTTTTGAATCTGGTTTGCTGATACACGGTTATACGCAATGAAACATTGAGATATACTTTGAAACTGAAAGAAACCCCAATGTAACTCTTTGAAACAAGACAAATTCTGAAAACAACAAAAATGTAGCATGAATCTCAAAGCAACCATGGACGACGGATCCATGCACAGTATCCTCTGCACACTAGAATAGCTTTATAGGACTTTTACGTTCGGATTTTAGCAATAGGCAAGAATTATCCTTACTTCACTTTAATGATATACATACATGCATTAGAAATGACTAATTTTTCTTTCACGTCCACTCCTTCCTCTAATTACATGTATATATGCACTAAAAGATAAAAAGTTAATGTCATTCTAGATTCTTTATTTTTTCAAATTTCAAAATGTTTTGTAGCTCAAACCGTCGCTCCGATTGAAAAACCGTCTTCACAAAAAATTTCCTCTCGACGAGATCTTCGAAACTAGATCCCATGTTGATATATTCTGATGACTTTTTTTAGACTAAAAGTTACCACATCTGGGCTATGTAAGTTATCATGTTTGTCATACATAAGTTACCGTGTCATTCACACAAAAGTTTTCAGGGTGTGTTTTCAACAAACTTTTATCTCAGGATCAAAAAGTGATTATGATGTTTGCAGTGAGTTATCAACTTTGTTGTGTATATTACCATGTTGTAGAAAAGTTTTGGGGGTATGTTTTTTAACAATTTTCATTTCCTCGGTCAAAAAATTACAGCAATATTTGTATATGAGTTATCATCTCTCATGTGCGTGTATTATCATGTTGTTTACACATGAGTTATTGAGAGGTATTTTTATCAACATATTTCCCTGGTCAAAAAAAATTACCACGTCTGAGGTATGTTTTCAACAGACTTTTATCCCGGGGTCAAAAGTTACCGTGGTATTTTTAGTGAGTTATCAACTTTATTGTGTATTATCAACGGTTCACCTAAGTATCAGGTATGCAGTGCTTCTATTACAATGATATTCACGCAAACGTTATCGAGGTTATATTTTTCAACAAATTTTCCTCGGGGTCCAAGTTATCATGGTGTTTGTATCTAAGTTATCACGTATATGATGCGTTGTTACCATGATGTTTATACAAAAGTTATCGAGGGATATTTTTGACAAGTTTTTTCCTTTAGGTCAAAGTTGTTGTGGTATTTGTACCTAAGTTATCATATCCGGGATCGTATATTATCATGTTATTTACACGAGAAGTTATCAGTGGTATGTTTTCAATAAAAAAAATTCACGTCAAAATTATCGTGGTGTTTGTATCTAAGTTATCAGGACCGGGAGCCTATATCATGCTATTTACACAAAAAGTTATCAGAGTATGTTTTCAACAACTTTTTTTCATGGGTCAAAGTTATCATGGTGTTTATATCTAAGTTATCACGTCCGGGAACCTATATTACCATATTATTTACACAGATGTTACCGGAGTATGGGTCAAAGTTATCATGGTGTTTATACCTAAGTTATCAAGTCCGCGAGTGTATATTATCATGTTATTAACAAAGAAGTTACCGGTGTTAAGTTTTCAACAACTTCTATCAATGGGTCAAAGTTATCGTGATGTTTGTGCCTAAGTTATCACGTCCAAGATCCTATATTATCATGCTATTTACACAAAAAATTACCGGTGGTATGTTTTTACATTTTTTCCCCGGCTCAAAATTATCTTGGTGTTTGTATCTAAATTAGCAGGTCTACGATGTGTATATTATCATGCGATTTGCAAAAGGTACTAGAGGTGTTTTTCAATAACTTATTCCCCGGGTTAAAATTACCCCTAGGTGTTTGTATGCAAGTTATCAGCTTTGTGGTGCTTAAATTATCATGTTATTCACATAGAAGTTATCGGAGTATGTTTCAACAACTTTTTCCCTAGAGTAAAAGATGTATGTTTGTATGAAAGTTATTATGTGTGCGGTGCGTAAAGTACCATGCTATTTACACATAAGTTATCCGGTTAAGTTTCGACAAGTTTTTTTCCCGGTTCAAAGTAATCTCGTTGTTTGCATGTAACTTATCATGTCCGCGGTGATTAAAATACCATGTTATTTACACATAAGTTACGACTATATTTTCAACAACTTTTTTTTCCTCATGTCAAAAGTTATTGTAACGTTTACTCATCAGTTATCCGGTATATGGTGCATAAATTACCATGCTCTATACAAACGGGGTATCAGGGTATTTTCAGCACTTTTATTTTCATCGGATCAAAAGTTACTATGGTTTTTAATTAACGGCTATTATTGCATAACCTTTATTGCGAGAATTAATTCAAAGACAAAATATAGGATTAAATATTGACGGAATAGGTATCTTGCACATGAGATGTGAGTGTGCTCCAGCATGCATGCACGTGCTAGGAAATGTTAATGCCTAAATTAGTGGAAGCAATTACTAGTGTCTTCAGTATATACGTTTTGTTCAGAAGACTTTTTAAGCTAGAGTAGAAAAGGAAGTTAGCTTGCTTCTAAGCATAACAAAGAGCTAACTCGGGTGGTGGGTAGGTCGCACAACAAGTTCGACATGCTGTGTTCAACTCCCAGTCGGCGCAATAATTTTTTCGATGGCGCGGGTTGAGTGGATCGGTTATCGATCACCTCGCGGGAGAATAACGGCTGGTACGTCGTTCGGATCTGTTCCCAAAATCCGAACGTTCGGCAGTTACATATCTCGTTTCTCTTTATATGAAAATAATAATGCATTGTTTTCTTTTGCGGGGAATAATGCATTGTTGGTGTAATGAAAAAAAAAAATCATAACTTGGCACTATGCAAATCGATGAGATTGCCGAGTGTCCTGCTCCTTGTTGAGTGTCTGCATTCTGTCGGGCACTCAACAAAGGCCCTTCTAAAACTGAGTGCAGTGGAAAAAGCACTCGGCACAAAGCCAACACTCACCATAGTCTTGCCTTTGCCAAGCGCAGACTAGAAAACACAACAAAGAGTCGGGTACTCGGCAAACACATGACACCTCTCCCAGCTCACGGCGGTTGACGGAGGGTTGACAATGTTATCGTGTCTGTCGATACAAGGTTTACATGGGAAACCCAGACACATACAGCAAATAAAAAACAACGGCCAACTTTTGATCGACATTTAAGCCGCACCTGAGGACTGAGTGCTGGACTATAAATTTTCACAAAAAAGAAGGACCATAAATATGTTGTGCACCTTACTGTATCAGCGTGATCTTTTGCATGAACTGGATTCAAAATTTAAACCCTTTTTTGAAAAAAAAATTGAAAAATCCAGCACCCCAAAAAAGGAGCTGGACAGTGGTATCCTTGGCCCGCCAGAGTTCAAGTTCTGGTGCTCGCATTATTCCTGGATGAGGCTTGCTTCGGTAGACCCCCCAACAAAACGTAGAAGGGCAGAATGGGCATACGGAAGAAACGTATGCCCACCTCGTATTGTACGGCTCTGCCGGGCATACGTATACGCGGTTGAAAAAAAAACTACCCATCTGGTCGCCCGCCCGCAAAAACTACCCACGATCTAGGCCCGCCCCCATCTTCTCGCCCGCCCATCTGGTCGCCCGCCCGCCGATCACGGTAGTTCCAAAGTGGCCGATCGCCGCCACCGCGGATCGCCGTCGTCCGAACCCCGTCCGAGGCCACCCTCGCCATCCCAACGTCGCCCGCCGCCGCCCTCGCCGTCCCAACGTCGCCCGTCGCCGCATCTCACAGTCGTCCGACGACGCGGACGTGAAGGGCCCAACGTCTGACACCGCCCTCGCCGCCCGAACCCCGTCCAACACCGCCCTCGCCGTCGCAACGTCGTCCATCGCTGCATCTCACCGTCGTCGTCCTACGCCGGGGACGTGAAGGGCCCGACGTCTGACGCCGCCTCCGCAGCACTGTCGTCGAACGCCGGCGACGTCTACACCGCGGGCCAAGGTTTGTCATCTAAACCTAGCGGGCATGGGGCGGGCATGATGGATAGAAGTGAGGGCTAGTTCATGCATGTACTGATTTAGGGTTTAGGGTTCATCAAAACCTCCCGCCGCAGCGCCTCCTCTACGGACTAGGGCATGATTTACAGAACTAGCGTTGCTTTGGGCATGATGCATTGTACTAAACCTAACACACGATGTTTTGCAGTTCTGTGAGTTTGGCGTGTTGACATGGACGAAGAATCAGCATTCGGGAGGGACGAGAATGGTACTGATAAGGTGACTAAGACCGATAACGATAATTTGAACGAAGATGATGACAGCAGCGACAACGATTCCGTCTCGTCATATGATATCTTACCTCCGGAGGATTTTGATAATAATGAACATGGCGCAAATAGCGACAACGTAAGTGGCGTATATTTTGTTTTTATTTTTGAATTTGCAAAGTATGGCATGGCTAACTATATATTTTGTGTACAAATTTACAGGAAGATGTGGATGTTGACAATGTGCAACATAGTTGGCAGGAATCATTTGCAGATAACTTGAGCCAGGTTAGTTGTTAGATGTTGTACATCGATCAATAGTATGATTTAAATGATAGTAATTGACATATATATTTTCAAATGAATGTTGTAGGAGGAGTCAGATGGTCCTGTACTTGATGACGATGAGGGAGAGATTGATATTGAGGAGGCTCAAAGGGAGCAGAAGATGCTTGAGACACATTGGAAGGTCATGGCTATGACCTTTCGGTCGCAAGGGGATGCATACATATTCTACAACAATCACGCCAGAGAGCACGGGTTTAGTATCAGGAAACAGAAGGTGAAACGAGGTGCTTCGGGAATGATACGGTACCGGCGGTTTCTTTGCTCCAGGGCAGGGAGAAGGCAGAGCAAGTTCATAACCATGGAGGGCCGCAAGCGCAGGCTTAGACCGGAGACTCGTTGCGACTGCGGTGCACATATGGTGGTGAAGCTGGACAGAGGACGTGGCATTTGGTTCGTCGCATCATTCGTGGATGATCACAACCACGCGATGGCTCGGCTCGACGAGGTTTGTTTTTTGTGGTCACACAGACGGATTGGAGATGGCCAGAGGGCGGAGATATTGGCGATGGAAGCAGCCGGGATAAGAAAGCATATTATAATGGACAACTTCATCAACAGATACGGTTCGTACGATAAGTGCGGGCTTATCAGGAGGGACATTTACAATCTTTGTTGCAGAGAAAAAACGAAGCTCATTGCAAAGGGAGATGCAGAGACGGCAGTTGGCATTATGAGGAGCAGGAAGGAGAAGGACCCTGAGTTTTTTTTTGAGTATGTGCGTGACAAGGAAGGGCGATTGAAGAGTATGTTCTGGTGCGATGCACAGTCGCGGAGGGACTATCAGGACTACGGAGATGTGGTCATGTTTGATAGCACGTATAAGATGAACAGATACGGTATGCCGTTCGTCCCCTTTGTCGGAGTTAACAACCACTGTTGCACCACAGTGTTTGGTTGTGCCATCATTGCTGACGAGACGGAAGGGACATACGTGTGGCTGCTGCAGACATTTATGAAGGCAAACTGTCAGGTGAAGCCAAAGTCAATAATCACAAACGGTGACGCTGCAATGATCCGGGCTATTCGGACTGTCCTTTCAGATGTTTTCCATCGTCTTTGCTCCTGGCATATCGAGAAAAAATATGCAAAGGCACCTGCATTACAAGTCACTGGATGAGTTCAGATCGCTCCTGTACTATGCCACCTCTCAAGCGAACTTTGAGCAGAGATGGAAAGCTTTCTATGATAAGTGGAAGACGGATAGAACCGAAGAGTGGCTTGACAGGATGTACAGGAAGAGGAGACTTTGGGCAGCTTCATATCTTTCCGATGGTTTTTCCTTGGTATGCGAAGTAACCAGAGGAGTGAAAGCCTCAACTCCTGCCTTCACCTTCACCTGGACTACGGTATGACAATTGTTGATTTGGTGGTGCATTACAAGAACTGTATAGTTCGCCTGCGTGAGAACGAGGCGTACGATGACTGCGAGGCATTCCAGAAGGAACCACCGCCGGTTACTGAATATAAGGCCCTTGAGGAGCATGCCGCCAAAGTATTCACACCTGCTAATTTCTACATCCTGCAAGATGATTTGCATAAGATGGGTCAGCTGGAGATATTTGAGACGCTCGTGGGAATTGGGCGTCAAACATTCATGGTGACATGGAAGGATAACCACAAGTTCAGGTACAATGTTGTTTATGAACCAGGTAACTCAGAACAAACTATTACATGCAGTTGTCTTAGGATGGTTCGGAAAGGGCTGCCATGCAAACACATTCTGTTTGTTCTCCATCATCTGAACTTAACTGAAATACCAAAGTGTTGTGTCATGCATCGGTTGTCCAAACATGCGAGAGATGGGTTGCCTGTGCAGGGAAGAGTGATATGTTTGGATGGGGTTGGTCAGGGCCATTGGAGAGAGAACGGTATAGTGCAATAACCATTAAAACCGCAGAAGCTGCTCATGTTGCAGCAAATGATCCCTTCTTGTACGACGAGTTGATGAAGTGTCTGGACAACATAATAGCGCAGAAAAAGATTTCAGAGGAGGAACTTATAGGAAGTAGAAGGTATGCTATGCTGAAGAAGGAGGCAAGTCGGGCGCAACAAGTTAAGCTTGGTATTGGTGATCCTCAGAAAGTTTCGACGAAGGGTGCACCTAAGAAGGGGCGATCGAAGGGGGGCCCCGACGTTACAAAGAATGGTAGGCCAAAAGATTTTACAGAGAAGAAAAGTGGTCCTTTGTGCAGTTTGTGTGGTCTCCCAGGTCATAACAAGGCTACATGCAGTAAGAACGAGAAGTGAGTTGCAACTTTTTTATTTTTGTTATGTTGCTACTTTGATTTTACCAACTATATTTGCTCACCCATTTCTTTATGTTTTGTTCAGGAACTGGGCGTAGAGACGCAGCTTGGTTTGTAGGAAGAATAAAAGTGATCGCACAAGTCATATCTGAATAACCTATGCTATTTTTATTCGCACATGTGTGCCAGAAAACTTGATTTGTACTGTTACGTGATGATTTGTACTGTTATGTCTGAATAACCTATGCTATTTTTATTCGCACATGTGTGCCAGAAAACTTGTTTTGTACTGTTACGTGATGATTTGTACTGTTTCTATATGAAGTTTCGAAATTCTGTTTATTTGTACTGTTTGGAAATTATGTTTATTTGTACTGTTTGGAAATTATGTTTATTTGTACTGTTTCTATATGATTCCTAGGTGCATGCATGCAAAGATTGCGTACATTTTTTTAAATGAGTATATTTGTTCTGCACTTTCATAAAAGTAAAATAATATTTTTTAAAAATATTCAGAAAAAAAATATGCCCAACCACCGCAGCCGGGCCCATAGTGGGGAACAAATCATACACCCAAATCAAGCCCGAAAGGGGCGACTCGGGCGGCTGATAGAGCCCACTAATGGGCCCGGCAACGGGGTCCAACGGGGCTGCGGGCAGAGTGATAAGAGAGGAGTTCGAAAGAGGGGGCGGAGGCAGCTATTTAAGTCGCTCATCGCGCCCCTCCACTTTCGAGGTGGGACTAAACTGGCGTGAGTTCGGCAGCGCGCGGGGGAGGGGAGTGGGCGTGGGCCGTGGGAGGGGGCGAGTGGCGCCCTGCCTCTATGGGCCGAACTAGGCCGGCCGGTGACAGCGCCGAAAACGGCCTCATGAGCCCTGCGGCGGCCGCGTGCACTGAGGGAGGGGAGTGGGCGTGGGCCGGGGGAGGGGCCGAGTGGCGGCGTGCCTTCATTGGGCTGAACTGGGCCGGCCCGAGACAGTGCAAAATAGGCCTCCTGAGCCTTGCGGCGACCACGTGCAGTGTGGGGCGCGATGGGGACGCCATTTTTAGTCCCACCTCGGAAGCCGGGGGGCGCGAGGAGCGGCTTAAATAGCTGCCTCCGCCCCCTCCACCAAGCTCCTCTCTTATACATGCCCGCAGCCCTGTTGGACCCCGTTGCCGGGCCCATTAGTGGGCTCTATCAGCCGCCCGAGTCGCCCCCTTCGGGCTTGATTTGGGTGTATGATTTGTTCCCCACTATGGGCCCGGCTGCGGTGGTTGGGCATTTTTTTCTGAATATTTTTAAAAAATATTATTTTACTTTTACGAAAGTGCAGAACAAATATACTCATTTTAAAAAATATCATCACTCACAATGATGCAAATAAGAGTGTCACCGACAATGATGCAAATAAAAGTGACATTGAAAAATAGATATTGTAGCAAATACCGACCACGGCACATTTATTTAGTTGCGGAACATGCTAAACCATGCCACATTACAATATAGAGATGGTGTCTTAATATGAAAATTGTATCAAGTACCGACAACGACACGTTTATTTAGTGGAGATAATAGCCAACACCTCATCCTCCGACTCATTTCTTCTCCATGATCTTGAGGATCTTCTCTTTCACTACTTCCTTCGTGTTGCATTCTGAAAAAAGTATTTCAGCTAGAATGTGTCCCCTTGAAGCATTAACCTCATCTTGATCGAACTCAAATGTCCAATCATCTCCGTCCCAGCTTTGAACGCATTTCACCATGAAAAGACCACAAGAGACTCTGCAAGAAACCACAAGTCAATTATTGATGGATCATACAAGTACATACTAATTCAACATTTGCAATATACCCGTTTGTTTGTGATGGCATATCGTACTCCCTTATTGGCCAGGAAGATACGTCAGGATGTTTCGTTCCAATAAGAGCATTCACCTCGTTTGTATCATTAGCTATTTCTGCCCTCTGAAATAAAAATGAAAAATCCATATGAAGTACGTTTCGAATAACTATATATTGTTTTATGTATCGTTGTAAGCTTACTAGCTTAGCAATCTTTGCAAGAACTCTTTTGTTGCATTTACCAGTAGAGTTTAAAACTTGAAACTCTTTTTTCTTGTTGTGCATAAGAACTGTTATCCAATGACTTTCGTCCACATGAAAAGGAAAGTATGCCTACAATAAAGTTTATTCATGTTGGTGTACACATAGATGTACTACGAATGATCATACTAAACTGAAGTACCTTATCTTTGATGAAATAATCTTCAGTAACTCTAGACACCATTTTAGTTTGGTTTGTGAAATGATCCATAAAATGCCTCTTAGAGTTGTTAACCTTTCCATCACCATGAAGAATAAGCCAGTGGGACACCCAAGATGATAATATGTGACGGTCAGCACGAGGATTATGGGTCTGCATATGGTTGCAATAACTATTGATGACCTACAAAATAACATAACAGCAATACGCCTATTAGATAATTTATGTAAATGACATGTACAACTTAATAACTTAGTGCTAATACTTACACCGCCATGCAACCACTTTTTTGAAATGATGGCTTCAAGCATATCAGGTGTACATGTTTCCCCACCAATTCCCGTCATGTGCACAACAGTTTTTCTGCAAAGCTTCTCCGACTCTGCCAGTGTCCGGATATAAACCTTCGCGGCCTCTATGTGATCCTCATTAATGTAATCAGTACTAATCATAGCAGCTCTTATACCAAATAGACCTAAAATAGTAAGAAACAATGAGTTAATAAAGTGTGCATGCAAGGACAGAAGTATGTTGCAAGAATAAATTACCTAGCACTTACTTTTCTTTGCACGTTTACGTCCACCGTTCTGAAGAAAAGGTGAAAGACAATATTTTGACCATTTCCTCTTGCGTTTCCCATCATTCTCCTTCCCATCATTCTCCTTTTCATCATTCTCCTTTTCATCATTCTCCTCAGTGCCATTTTCTTTCGCATTTTTAATACGGGTGTTCAGACTATCCATACTAAATTCCTCAGATTTATCGGCGCTAGACCCGTCTGACACTTCATTCATATTCTTGGGGGTTGAAGTAATAGCTGGAAAGTCATTCGTGTCTACCGTCGCAAGAGATGGGTTGGGAGAATTACCATTATCCTCAATAACGAAGGGGTCGCCTTCATCTCCTGTACCAGGTGTGTTGTGATGCACACCTTTCTCACGCGCCAATTTATTCCCGTTCCCAGTGGTGAAGGATGCGTCCACCCTGTTGTCCATATCTTCTTTTGCAGGAGTTGATTGTACATCTGGCCAATATTTTGATGGACCATACTTCCCCACCCAGTCTTCACTATGCTCCACATACTCAATGTCATCATCAGACCCCTTGTTTGGCTTGAAGACAAGACCTTTCTTCTCCAACTTCTCCACTACTATCTGCAATGACACATTAATTGCATTAACTACATGCATAAATTATGAATAATCCAATGTAAACTGAAGTACACATCACTCATATTACCTCATCACATTTTTGAGGGAGAAGTCTAATTTCTTTTTGCATATCTTTGATGCATTTCATCACCTGATCTAATGTACTATCCCTGCTCAATGAAGCCTCATCTCTATTATCTTTCTTTTTTTGGGCACGATCTTCCTGCTCTAATTCTTGCTGTAATTCTTCCTCCGCCTTTCTTCCTTGTTGAGCAATTAATGTCTGCCTGTACTTCTCACTTATCACGTCATCAATCTGTAACAGGTAAAATCAATTAAATTTTCTCAACATATAAATAGTAACTTAAGTGCATGTAGTACGAAATAGTTGTTGGGGAACGCAGTAATTTCAAAATTTTCCTACGCACACGCAAGATCATGGTGATGCATAGCAACGAGAGGGGAGAGTATGATCTACGTACCCTTGTAGATTGCAACGGAAGTGTTGACACAACGTAGAGGAAGTAGTCGTACATCTTCTTCCCAATCCGACCGATCCAAGCACCGTTACTCCGGCACCTCCGAGTTCTTAGCACACGTACAGCTCGATGACGCTCCCCGGGCTCCAATCCAGCAAAGCTTCGGGGATGAGTTCCGTCAGCACAACGGCGTGGTGATGATGATGATGTTCTACCGACGCAGGGCTTCGCCTAAGCACTACAACGATATGACCGAGGTGGAATATGGTGGCAGGGGGCACCGCACACGGCTAAGGAACGATCACGAGGATCAACTTTTGTGTCCAAGGGTGCCCCCCTGCCTCCATATAAAGGAGCCAAGGGGAAGGGGGCGGCCGGCCAAGGAGGGCGCGCCAAAGGAGTCCTACTCCCTCTGGGAGTAGGATTCCCCCCCCCCCAACCCTAGTTGGAATAGGATTCCTCGAGGGGGGAAAGAGAGAGAGAGGGCCGGCCACCTCTGCTTGTCCTAATAGGACTAGGGGAGGGGGGAGGCGCGCGGCCCACCTTGGGCTGCCCCTTTCTCCTTTCCACTAAGGCCCACTAAGGCCCATATAGTTCCCGGGGGGTTCCGGTAACCTCCCGGTACTCCGGTAAAATCCCGATTTCACCCGGAACACTTCCGATATCCAAACATAGGCTTCCAATATATCAATCTTTATGTCTCGACCATTTCGAGACTCCTCGTCATGTCCATGATCACATCCGGGACTCCGAACAATCTTCGGTACATCAAAATGCATAAACTCATAATAACTGTCATCGTAACGTTAAGCGTGCGGACCCTACGGTTCGAGAACAATGTAGACATGACCGAGACACGTCTCCGGTCAATAACCAATAGCGGGACCTGGATGCCCATATTGGCTCCTACATATTCTACGAAGATCTTTATCGGTCAGACCACATAACAACATACGTTGTTCCCTTTGTCATCGGTATGTTACTTGCCCGAGATTCAATCGTCGGTATCCAATACCTAGTTCAATCTCGTTACCGGCAAGTCTCTTTACTCGTTCCGTAATACATCATCTCGCAACTAACTCATTAGTTGCAATGCTTGCAAGGCTTATGTGATGTGCATTACCGAGAGGGCCCAGAGATACCTCTCCGACAATCGGAGTGACAAATCCTAATCTCGAAATACGCCAACCCAACATGTACCTTTGGAGACACCTGTAATGCTCCTTTATAATCACCCAGTTACGTTGTGACGTTTGGTAGCACCCAAAGTGTTCCTCCGGCAAACGGGAGTTGCATAATCTCATAGTCATAGGAACATGTATAAGTCATGAAGAAAGCAATAGCAACATACTAAACGATCGGGTGCTAAGCTAATGGAATGGGTCATGTCAATCAGATCATTCAACTAATGATGTGATCCTCGTTAATCAAATAACAACTCTTTTGTCATGGTTAGGAAACATAACCATCTTTGATTAACGAGCTAGTCAAGTAGAGGCATACTAGTGACACTCTGTTTGTTCTATGTATTCACACATGTATTATGTTTCCGGTTAATACAATTCTAGCATGAATAATAAACATTTATCATGATATATAGGAAATAAATAATAACTTTATTATTGCCTCTAGGGCATATTTCCTTCAGTCTCCCACTTGCTCTAGAGTCAATAATCTAGATTACACAGTAATGATTCTAACACCCATGGAGCCTTGGTGCTGATCATGTTTTGCTTGTGGAAGAGGCTTAGTCAACGGGTCTGCAACATTCAGATCCGTATGTATCTTGCAAATCTCTATGTATCCCACCTGGACTAGATCCCGGATGGAATTGAAGTGTCTCTTGATGTGTTTGGTTCTCTTGTGAAATCTGGATTCCTTTGCCAAGGCAATTGCACCAGTATTGTCACAAAAGATTTTCATTGGACCCGATGCACTAGGTATGACACCTAGATCGGATATGAACTCCTTCATCTAGACTCCTTCGTTTTCTGCTTCCGAAGCAGCTATGTACTCCGCTTCACATGTAGATCCCACTACGACGCTTTGTTTAGAACTGCACCAACTGACAGCTCCACCGTTTAATGTAAACAAGTATCCGGTTTGCGATTTAGAATCGTCCGGATCAGTGTCAAAGCTTGCATCAACGTAACCGTTTACGATGAGCTCTTTGTCACCTCCATATACGAGAAACATATCCTTAGTCCTTTTCAGGTATTTCAGGATGTTCTTGACCGCTGTCCAGTGATCCACTCCTGGATTACTTTGGTACCTCCCTGCTAAACTTATAGCAAGGCACACATCAGGTCTGGTACACAGCATTGCATACATGATAGAGCCTATGGCTGAAGCATAGGGAACATCTTTCATATTCTCTCTATCTTCTGTAGTGGTCGGGCACTGAGTCTTACTCAACTTCACACCTTATAACACAGGCAAGAACCCTTTCTTTGCTTGATCCATTTTGAATTTCTTCAAAAGTTTGTCAAGGTATGTGCTTTGTGAAAGTCCAATTAAGCGTCTTGATCTATCTCTATAGATCTTAATGCCTAATATGTAAGAAGCTTCACCGAGGTCTTTCATTGAAAAACTCTTATTCAAGTATCCCTTTATGCTATCCAGAAATTCTATATCATTTCCAATTAGTAATATGTCATCCGCATATAGTATCAGAAATGCTACAGAGCTCCCACTCACTTTCTTGTAAATACAGACTTCTCCAAAAGTCTGTATAAAACCAAATGCTTTGATCACACTATCAAAGCGTTTATTCCAACTCCGAGAGGCTTGCACCAGTCCATAAATGGATCGCTGGAGCTTGCACACTTTGTTAGCTCCCTTTGGATCGACAAAACCTTCTGGTTGCATCATATACAACTCTTCTTCCAGAAATCCATTCAGGAATGCAGTTTTGACATCCATCTGCCAAATTTCATAATCATAAAATGCGGCAATTGCTAACATGATATGGAGAGACTTAAGCATCGCTACGGGTGAGAAGGTCTCATCGTAGTCAATCCCTTGAACTTGCCGAAAACCTTTTGCGACAAGTCGAGCTTTGTAGACAGTAATATTACCGTCAGCGTCAGTCTTCTTCTTGAAGATCCATTTATTCTCAATTGCTTGCCGATCAGCGGGCAAGTCAACCAAAGTCCATACTTTGTTCTCATACATGGATCCCATCTCAGATTTCATGGCTTCAAGCCATTTTGCGGAATCTGGGCTCACCATCGCTTCTTCATAGTTCGTAGGTTCATCATGATCTAGTAGCATGACTCCAGAATAGGATTACCGTACCACTCTGGTGCGGATCTTACTCTGGTTGATCTACGAGGTTCAGTAGTATCTTGATCTAAAGTTTCATGATCATCATCATTAGCTTCCTCACTAACTGGTGTAGGTGTCACTGAAACAGTTTTCTGTGATGTACCACTTTCCAATAAGGGAGCAGGTACAGTTACCTCGTCAAGTTCTACTTTCCTCCCACTCACTTCTTTCGAGAGAAACTCCTTCTCCAGAAAGTTTCCGAATTTAGCAACCAAAGTCTTGCCTTCGGATCTGTGATAGAAGGTGTATCCAATAGTCTCCTTTGGATATCCTATGAAGACACATTTCTCCGATTTGGGTTCGAGCTTATCAGGTTGAAGCTTTTTCACATAAGCATCGCAGCCCCAAACTTTAAGAAACGACAACTTTGGTTTCTTGCCAAACCATAGTTCATAAGGCGTCGTCTCAACGGATTTTGATGGTGCCCTATTTAACGTGAATGCGGCCGTCTCTAAAGCATAACCCCAAAACGATAGCGGTAAATCTGTAAGAGACATCATAGATCGCACCATATCTAATAAAGTACGATTACGACGTTCGGACACACCATTACGCTGTGGTGTTCCGGCTGGCGTGAGTTGCGAAACTATTCCACAATTTTTCAAATGTACACCAAACTCGTAACTCAAATATTCTCCTCCACGATCAGATCGTAGAAACTTTATTTTCTTGTTACGATGATTTTCAACTTCACTCTGAAATTCTTTGAACTTTTCAAATGTTTCAGACTTATGTTTCATTAAGTAGATATACCCATATCTGCTTAAATCATCTGTGAAGGTGATAAAATAACGATATCCGCCACGAGCCTCAATATTCATCGGACCACATACATCTGTATGTATGATTTCCAACAAATCTGTTGCTCTCTCCATAGTACCGGAGAACGGCGTTTTAGTCATCTTGCCCATGAGGCACGGTTCGCAAGTACCAAGTGATTCGTAATCAAGTGGTTCCAAAAGTCCATCAGTATGGAGTTTCTTCATGCGCTTTACACCGATATGACCTAAACGACAGTGCCACAAATAAGTTGCACTTTCATTATCAACTCTGCATCTTTTGGCTTCAACATTATGAATATGTGTGTTACTACTATCGAGATTCAACAAGAATAGACCACTCTTCAAGGGTGCATGACCATAAAAGATATTACTCATATAAATAGAACAACCATTATTCTCTGATTTAAATGAATAACCGTCTCGCATCAAACAAGATCCAGATATAATGTTCATGCTCAACGCTGGCACCAAATAACAATTATTTAGGTCTAATACTAATCCCGAAGGTAGATGTAGAGGTAGCGTGCCGACCGCGATCACATCGACTTTGGAACCGTTTCCCACGCGCATCGTCACCTCGTCCTTTGCTAGTGTTCGTTTAATCCGTAGTCCCTATTTCAAGTTGCAAATATTAGCAACAGAACCAGTATCAAATACCCAGGTGCTACTGCGAGCTCTAGTAAGGTACACATCAATAACATGTATATCACATATACCTTTGTTCACCTTGCCATCCTTCTTATCCGCCAAATACTTGGGGCAGTTCCGCTTCCAGTGACCAGTCTGCTTGCAGTAGAAGCACTCGGTTTCAGGCTTAGGTCCAGACTTGGGTTTCTTCTCTTGAGCAGCAACTTGTTTGCCGTTCTTCTTGAAGTTCCCCTTCTTCTTCCCTTTGCCCTTTTTCTTGAAACCAGTGGTCTTGTTGACCATCAACACTTGATGCTCCTTCTTGATTTCTACCTCCGCAGCTTTCAGCATTGCGAAGAGCTCGGGAATAGTCTTGTTCATCCCTTGCATATTATAGTTCATCACGAAGCTCTTGTAGCTTGGTGGCAGTGATTGGAGAATTCTGTCAATGACGCTATCATCTGGAAGATTAACTCCCAATTGAATCAAGTGATTATTATACCCAGACATTTTGAGTATATGCTCACTGACAGAACTATTCTCCTCCATCTTGCGGCTATAGAATTTGTTGGAGATTTCATATCCTCTCAATCCGGGCATTTGCTTGAAATATTAACTTCAACTCCTGGAACATCTCATATGCTCCATGACGTTCAAAACGTCGTTGAAGTCCCGATTCTAAGCCGTAAAGCATGGCACACTGAACTATCGAGTAGTCATCAGCTTTGCTCTGCCAGACGTTCATAACATCTGGTGTTGCTCCAGCAGCAGGCCTGGCACCCAGCGGTGCTTCCAGGACGTAATTCTTCTGTGCAGCAATGAGGATAATCCTCAAGTTACGGACCCAGTCCGTGTAATTGCTACCATCATCTTTCAACTTTGCTTTCTCAAGGAACGCATTAAAATTCAACGGAACAACAGCACGAGCCATCTATCTACAATCAAGCATAAACAAGCAAGATACTATCAGGTACTAAGTTTCATGATAAATTTAGGTTCAATTAATTTACTTAAAGAACTCCCACTTAGATAGACATCCCTCTAATCCTCTAAGTGATTACGTGATCCAAATCAACTAAACCATGTCCGATCATCACGTGAGATGGAGTAGTTTCATTGGTGAACATCACTATGTTGATCATATCTACTATATGATTCACGCTCGACCTTTCGGTCTCCGTGTTCCGAGGCCATATCTGTATATGCTTGGCTCGTCAAGTATAACCTGAGTATTCCGCGTGTGCAACTGTTTTTCGCACCCGTTGTATTTGAACGTAGAGCCTATCACACCCGATCATCACGTGGTGTCTCAGCACGAAGAACTTTCGCAACGGTGCATACTCAGGGAGAACACTTCTTGATAATTAGTGAGAGATCATCTTATAATGCTACCGTCAATCAAAAGATAAGATGCATAAAAGATAAACATCACATGCAATCAATATAAGTGATATGATATGGCCATCATCATCTTGTGCTTGCGATCTCCATCTCGAAGCACCGTCGTGATCACCATCCACTTGGAGGAAGATAATAATCGTTTGAGAGACACAACACAAGAATATAGTCCCTAAAGTAGAACTGATATGATTGTACACTGGTAGAAAAAGGGCCTATAGTCCCGGTTCGTAAGGGCCTTTAGTCCCGGTTCAGGAACCGGGACTAAAGTGTCGGTACTAATACCTCCCCCCTTTAGTCCCGGTTCAATCCAGAACCGGGACTAAAGGCCCTCCACGTGGGCAGTGCGTAGAGCTCAGTCAGGAGACCCTTTGGTCCCGGTTGGTGGCACCAACCGGGACCAATAGGCATCCACGCGTCAGCACTTCTGTGGCTGGGGTTTTTGTTTTTTTTTGAAAGGGGGGGGGTTGGGGGTTTTGGGGGGTTAATTTAGGTGTTTCATATATTGTGTTAGCTAGTTATAATTAATAGAGAGAAGTGTCCTCTGTTATGTCCGTGCTTGGTCGACGCTACGTACTATACATACGTATATAGAGAGGACTAGACACGCTAGCTAGCTAGTAAGCAAGCGAAGGAAACAGAAGATCGTCATGAACATATATGCATATATACAGAGAGAAGTGATATCGACCACCTCTCCTTCTCCGAGAGATTGGTCGAACAACAAGTTCTCGTATATCTATCTGACACTACCGGCTACATATATACAATAATTATCTCTTACAAATATAATCATACGGACTCAGGGTCCTCATAGAATTCTCCGTCTTCAGGGATCACGTGGTCAAGAAATAATGCCGCCAATTCCTCTTGAATTCCTCGCATGCGAGCTGGTGCTAGGAGTTCATCCCGCTTCCGAAACATCTAATTTAAAGAAGGGGGTCAATACATATATATATATATATATATGAATGAATGAAACTCAACACAAATGATGGTAATAAAATAAAATTGTGAATGTTGTTATTTACGTACTTCATATTGTTCGTCAGTGTAGCCCCGCTCACAGGTCGTGTGGCGGATGGACTCGCAAACATAGGATCCACAGAAATCATTCCCTTGTTGCTGCCACAACCACTTTACAAGAAATAGAGGTTAATCAAACTGATAAGCAAGAATGCCAAATGGTATTGATGAAACTAGCGCTTGAATGACTAGTAGATGCGCTTAAAATGCTACTATAGCTAGTACTTACTTACGGGTGTCTAAATTGCAGCTCCTTCGGCAGTCCCGGAGCTTTTCTGGTGAACTTTCTCCAAACCCTGTCGGACAAAGAAAACAATTACTTGATATATCAGGAAATGAACAAAGTTGCTGATATGGTGGATAATGATTGATTTAACTTACTTCTTGAGTATTTGAGTCATGTCTGCATAGTCCTTGGGATCTTTTCGTCTTGAGTCTAAGACGGTTACTAGTCCCTGCTCAAGCTTAATATGTAGGAGAATATAGTGGAAACTACACACGCATGCATAACTCATCAATTACATTACTATAACCTTGACTAATATATAAGGGAAACCGAATACGCACAAGACAGTAACACTCACTTGAAGTTGTAAGGAAAGAGTATTATATCTTTGTTTTGATTTATTATCAACGATTCTAGCATGCTGGCCTCGGTTTCTGCGGCATGAAATTTAACCTGAGTTGCATCTATGAGATATGTGTTAATGAACCCAATATCACCGACTTGTCTTTTCTTCAATTCGACGATCTTCAATCTGCATAATATAGTGAGGATGATTATAAATACATTCAATGAAAGAGCTGAGCTATATGGAGAGACTTAATGACAGAAGTAGTAGTACTTACAGATAGTAGCAGGTGACCGTTGCTTTATCGAGGGCCAATTGATTGAAAAACTGATAGAACTCCTCAAATGGAACAGGCAACAGATCAATTCCAACGAGGTCATGCTCCTTTTTAACTTTCAAATACAAAGTACTCCTCCCCCCAGAGTCTCTGCAGATTTTCAAGTACCAATCATGCAATCTTCGCATCATCGTTGATAGAGATCTTTCATCTTTGATGAGAGGCTTCCCGTACTCGTATCTTTGTATCTGCACGTCCATGGGTTCATAATGTACTTCGTCGGGCAGGTAATCTGCAAGATTGCTATAACCGGGCACCATCCTCGGATCATTATCGACGTTGTGGCTAGGCACCTTGAGCGGGGGCATGATTGCTTCGCTTGTTCGCCGAGCTGGGCAATTTGTTTCCCAGCTCGTCGTTCTTTCAGCCTTTGATCACTGACAGTACTTCCCGACCGCTCCGCTTCGGCAAATTCCTTTCCAATAATGCGGTCATAGTTTCCTTTCGGCGGATCAGACTTCGATGGTTTTGTCAGGGCAGCCAGAGTGCGCTTCACTTTCACCCGATCTACCTTCTCCTCCGGAGGTGGATGTTTCTTTGCTTTCACCCCTTCAAAGAATTTCTTCACTTCTTCTCGCGCGATCTCGGCGTTCTCCTCCTGGGTCCTCTCGTATGGTAACTTCTCTGGAGTCTTCAGAGAAGGACCGAATCTGTATGTCCTCCCGCCTCTGGTTGTACTCCTAGACGCCGACCGAGCAGACGTAGCGGTTGTCTTCTTTACTTGCTTAAGCGGCGGAGGAGGAGGACTACGACGCGCCGGAGCAGCTGGAGCAGCGGCAGGTCTCTTCCGCCCTTGCTGACGAGGCGGAGAAGGAGGAGGCTGGCTGCTCGGGCGCGTCGGCGCAGGCGGAGAAGGAGGCGGAGTGCCGCCGCGCGCCGGAGAAGGAGCCGGCCGAGGGCCCTGATCGTCACTCGCCGGAGGAGGAGGAGGCGGTGGAGGCGGAGTGCCCTGACTCGCCGGAAGAGGAGGAGGAGGCGGAGGCGTCCAGTTCGGAAGGTTGATGAGCTCCTTCCGCCATAGGCATGGAGTCTTCAAAGCAGACCCCAGCCGAGTCTCCCCTTCACCGGTAGGGTGGTCAAGCTGGAGGTCCTCAAATCCCTCCGTTATCTCATCCACCATCACCCTAGCATATCCTTCTGGAATCGGCCGGCAGTGAAAATTTGCGCCGGGTTCAGTAGGATAAACAGAGCCAACAGCCGCCTTGACCTTCAAATTCATCCATTGCGTCATAAGGTGGCAATTTTGAGACTCCGTGATAGCATCCACGGGATAGCTGGCAGGAGCCGTCAAGGCATGCTCTGGCTGAAGCAGCTCGGTGGAAGCCACGCTGCTTCTGCGCTGAGATGGTGGGGTAGCTTCGGGGGAGGCTTCGGCAGTACGTTTGCTGCGATTTGCTTCTCGTTCCTCTATCGCGTCCACCCTTGCTTGCAGCGCCTGCATTTGGGTCTGCTGCACTTTTTTCCTCCTCTCATGGGATTTGTAACCGCCTGCGTCCGGAAACCCAACCTTCCACAGAACGGAGCCTGGCGTGCCTCGTGTCCGTCCAGGGTGCTCAGGATTCCCGAGGGCCATTGTGAGCTCGTCGTTCTCTCTGTCTGGAAAGAACGTCCCTTCCTGCGCTGCTTCGATATACTGCTTAAGCTTACTGACTGGTATGTCCATTTGATCGTTCGTCCAAATGCACTTCCCTGTTTCAGGGTCCAGGGTTCCGCCAGCCCCGAAGAACCAAGTCCGGCAACGGTCTGGCCAGTTATTTGTCTCTGGTTCGATCCCTTTATGAACCAGATCATTCTCACTCTTGGACCACTTAGGCCGGGCTACGAGGTAGCCACCTGACCCCGTGCGATGGTGAAGCTTCTTCTTCGCAGCATTTTGCTTGTTTGTCGCCGACATCTTCTTACTCTTTTCTGATGTCTTGTGGGCCACAAATGCGGGCCAGTGATCTCTGATCTTCTCATATCTGCCCTTGAATTCTGGTGTCTCATTATTTTCGACAAACTTATTCAGCTCTTTCTTCCACCTCCTGAATTGTTCTGCCATCCTCTTCAGAGCAAAAGACTTGATTAATTTCTCTTTAACTGGGTTCTCTGGATTTTCCTCAGGCGGTAGGGTGATATTTGACTTCAGCTCAGTCCAAAGATCATTTTTCTGCATATCATTGACGTAAGACACCTCAGGGTCTTCTGTAGCTGGCTTAAACCATTGCTGGATGCTTATCGGGATCTTGTCCCTCACCAGAACCCCGCACTGAGCAACAAATGCGCTCTTTGTCCGGAGGGGTTCAATAGGTTGGCCGTCGGGCGCGATTGCTATGATCTCAAACTTTTCATCCGAGCTCAACTTTTTCTTCGGGCCTCGTCTCTTTACCGAAGTTGTGCTCGATTCGGAGGGCTAGAAAAAAGAACAAAGACTTAATTAATATGTGTACATACCAAAACAATGAATGCATCAATCAGCTAGTCAGCATAGGCTTAACTAATATATATACCTGGCCGGACTCGGTTCGGTCACCGGAGCCGTCATCACGGTCTCCTTCTTGCACCGGCATTGGGTCACCGGAGCCGTCCTCATGTTCTTCTTCTTGCACCGGCATTAGGTCACCATAGCCAGCTTGTTCACCCTCTCCTTCTAGACCATCGGTTTCGTTGAGAAACAACGAGATGGCATCACTTCCTTCTGCGATTATGTCCCTCAACAACGCTTCTTTTGTTGCTTCGTCTAGGGCGGTGTCCATAGTTTCTACAAATATTTACAACATGGCAATTATTATTGAAACATGACAGATGGATATATTAGTGCCAAACGTAGAACTAGCTACCTAATCATAGTAAGCTATCGGGAGGGGGTATATATCGACAACGACGACACTACATCATGTTCGAGAGGATCGCCGAGGGGTCGGGAGGTTGCCTAGTGTCAAAGGATTCAACAAAACCATGTCTTCATCATTAGGCGAAAGTAACATGTGCATGATGGTACGAAGCTCTTCAAAGTTGTTCTGGAACGGAGTCCCAGATAGGATAATTCGCTTTTTGGTACAAAGTTCAGCAAGAGCCTTCCGAATATCGCTATTTGGAAGGCCTTTGCTGAATTCGTACCAAAAAGCGGATTATTCTATCCGGGACTCCATTCCAGAATAACTTTGCAGAACTTCGTACCAACATGCCCTGGTTACTTCCGGCTAATGATGAAGGCATGGATTTCTTCAATACTTTGACACTAGGAAACCTCTCTCTGCTTCCGGCTAATAAGAAGAAGAAGAAGAAGAAGAAGAAGAAGAAAAGAAGAAAAAAAAGAGGAGAAGAAGAAAGGAATAGAGGAGAAAAGAGAAAATAGAATATATATTCTATTTTCTCTTCTTCTCCACTATTCCTTTCTTCTTCTCCTCTTCTTTTTCTTCTTTTTTCTTCTTCTTATTTATTTCTCCTCTTCTTTTTGGTAGAGGAAACCCTAAATAGCTAGCAAGTATCATGGGTGTGAGATACATGTGGCCTTCGGTGTCGGACACTACATCCACGTCCCACAAGTGACGTGGGCATCGAAGCCCGCGCCACTTGTGGGATGTGGGTGTAGTGTCCGACACCGACGGTACATGTATCTCACACCGACGATACTTTCTATTTAGGGTTTCTCCTCTACCGCTCCTCGACCTCTCGACGACCCTCGTTCCCGATAAAATAAAGAGGAAGAAGAAGAAGAAAAAAGAAGAGAAGAAAGAATAGAGGAGAAGACTTCCTCTTCTTCCTCTCCTCTTCTTCTCCCTCTTCTTCCCCTTCTTCCTCGCCTCTCTCATGAATGTCCGGCGTTCTCGACCCCCCCCCACGTGTCGAAGAAAAAAAAGAAGAAAAAAAAGAGGAGAAGAAGAAAGGAATAGAGGAGAAAAGAGAAAATAGAATATATATTCTATTTTTCTCTTCTTCTCCTCTATTCCTTTCTTCTTCTCCTCTTCTTTTTCTTCTTTTTTCTTCTTCTTATTTATTTGTCCTCTTCTTCCTCTCCCCTCTTCTTCTCCTTTCTTCCTCTTCTTATTTCCTTTTTCCTCTCATTCTTTTTCTTCTTCTTCCTTTCTTAAAAATACATGAAGTAGTATTGCTCGTTTTTTTAAAATAATGATCAAATATAAATTTTAGAAAAAAGTAAAGGTTTTGCCTAATTCATTGTTCATATGAATATACAAACATTTGCATATTTACAATAATTAATATCACCAAAAAAATCAATGAACAGAAAAAATACTATTTTTTCTAAAAATCTATCTTCTTATTTATTTCTCCTCTTCTTCCTCTCCTCTTCTTCTCCTTTCTTCTTCTTCTTATTTTCCTTTTTATATGAACATATCATCATATATATGAACATACATTTTCTTTGCATATGCATATGAACATACATACATACATTTTTCTTTCATATGAACATACATACATACATTTTCTTTGCATATGACCATGCATACATTTTTCTTTGCATATGACCATTCATACATTTTCTTTGCATATGCTTTGCATATAAACATACATACATATGAACATACATACATACATATAAACATAACATACATACACAAAAAATTCTAAAAATCTGCCTAAAAATCTGCCTAAAAAAATTAAATGTATGAAAAAAGCATACATCATCCATCCATCCATATAATGAACATATACATCATCCATCCATCCATATAATCAACATATGCATATGAAAAAAAATTATATGAAAAAAATTATATGAAGAGGATCGAGGGGACAGGGAGGAAAGGGGGTCGCCGGAGCCGGACCGAACGGGGAGGAGGGGCGGCGTCGAGGCAGGGGCGGCAGTGGGGGCGGGCGCGGCGACGACGACAATGGTGGGGGCGGGCCGGGGCGTAGGGGCGCGGCCGTGCGTGCTCGGGGACGGGGTAGGGGCACGGGGCGGCGGCCGGCGTGGGCTCGGGCGCGGGGCAGGGGCACGGGGAGACGGGGATGGCGGCCGGCGGCGGCGACGGCGACGAGGAGCGTGCGAGCGATTTGGGCAGCCTGGCGGCGGGGGCAACTGGCTAGGGATGCGAGGGAGATGTGAAATTTTCACAAGTCCTGGTTATATAGCAAGGGCATTGGTCCCGGTTCGTGGCACCAAACGGGACCAATGCCACCCTTTAGTCCCGTTGGTGCCACGAACCGGGACCAAAGGCCAATTTTTAGCAGCCCAAAGGGCGGGAAGCGAAGCCCATTGGTCCCGGTTGGTGGCACCAACCGGGACTAAAGGGGGGCAATGGTCACGGCTGGTGCCACCAACCGGGACCAATGCCACCTTTAGTCCCGGTTGGTGCCACCAACCGGGACCAATACCCTTGTGCTGCCCCGCGCCCATAAGTTTAGTCCCACATCGCTAGTTGACAGCGCCCAACACCAGTTTATAAGCTCTGCTGCCTCCTCCCTCTCGAACTCCTCTGAACTGCAGGCCTATGGGCCTAATTTGACACTGCTTTGCCTGTGGGCCTATTGGGCCTTCTGCGGGCCTGAATCCTGGCCCATGTAGGGTTTCTAGTCGTATTCAGGCCGTGGAGGCCCAGTAGGTGGCATTTTTTTGGTTTTTTCTTTTTTATTTCTATATTTTTTGGTTTTTTATTTTTTTCTACTTAAAACTAAATACTTACAGTTTTTTAGTGATTTCTTTTTGCTTTTAGGTCACAAAAATTATAAACTTTCTGTTAGTGCCATTAGTTTTAAATTTTAAATAGTTTAAATTTGAATTTTTAAAAATTTGTGTGAATCACTAGTTTATGAATAACTTTACTATAAAATTAGAATTTTTTTTCTATTTATTTTTTATTTATACTTAAAACTAAATACTTACAGTTTTGTAGTCATTCTGTTTGCTATTAATTCATTCTTTGAGCTAAATGACTCTGAAATTGGAAAGCATTTCAAAATGAACTCTGAAAAGGTTGAAAGTTGGCATGGTATCATCATTTCACCCACATAGCATGTTCCAAAAAGTAGAGAGGGTTACGACAAAAACTTGATGCACTTCGTGTACAAAATGGACAATCACTTTCGAAGTATCAAAGTTTCGAACCATAAGACATGAAAGCATTTCAAATGAACTCTGAAAAAGTTGAAAGTTGGGATGGTATCATAATTTCACCCACATAGCATTTGCTTATTGCGGGAGAAAGTCTTCACTTTTTCTTCGCTTGTGTCATTTGCTTATTGCGCCGTAACCATGGATAATCTTCATTGTTTATCAGGATGCTTGGGTCAGCCTTGACATTGAAGGGAGGAATTTCATGAAACTTTTCATAATCTTCAGACATGTCTGTCTTGCCGTCCACTCCCAGGATGTCCCTTTTTCCTGAAAGAACTATGTGGCGCTTTGGCTCATCGTATGATGTATTCGCTTCCTTATCTTTTCTTTTTCTCGGTTTGGTAGACATGTCCTTCACATAGATAACCTGTGCCACATCATTGGCTAGGACGAACGGTTCGTTCAGTGTACCCAAGATTTTTCAGATCCACTGTTGTCATTCCGTACTGTGGGTCTACCTGTACCCCGCCGCCTAACAGATTGACCCATTTGCACTTAAACAAAGGGACCTTAAAATCAGGTCCGTAGTCAAGTTCCCATATGTCCACTATGTAACCATAATATGTGTCCTTTCCGCTCTCGGTTGCTGCATCAAAGCGGACACCGCTGTTTTGGTTGGTGCTCTTTTGATCTTGGGCGATCGTGTAAAATGTATTCCCATTTATCTCGTATCCTTTGTAAGTCAATACAGTCAAAGATGGTCCCCTGGACAACAAGTACAACTCATCACAAACAGTGTTGTCACCTCTGAGACGTGTTTCCAACCAACTGCTGAAAGTCCTGATGTGTTCACATGTAATCCAGTCGTCGCACTGCTCCGGGTGTTTGGAGCGCAGACTGTTCTTGTGTTCATCGACATACGGGGTCACCAAGGTAGAGTTCTGTAGAACTGTGTAGTGTGCTTGAGACCAAGAATATCCGTCCCTGCATATTATTGAGTCTCTTCCAAGAGTGCCTTTTCCAGTCAGTCTCCCCTCATACCGCGATTTAGGGAGACCTATCTTGTTAAGGCCAGGAATGAAGTCAACACAAAACCCGATAACATCCTCTGTTTGATGGCCCATGGAGATGCTTCCTTCTGGCCTAGCGCGGTTACGGACATATTTCTTTAGGACTCCCATGAACCTCTCAAAGGGGAACATATTGTGTAGAAATACGGGCCCCAGGATGACAATCTCGTCGACTAGATGAACTAGGACGTGCGTCATGATATTGAAGAAGGATGGTGGGAACACCAGCTCGAAACTGACAAGACATTGCGCCACATCACTCCTTAGCCTTGGTACGATTTCTGGATCGATCACCTTCTGAGAGATTCCATTGAGGAATGCACATAGCTTCACAATGGCTAATCGAACGTTTTCCGGTAGAAGCCCCCTCAATGCAACCGGAAGCAGTTGTGTCATAATCACGTGGCAGTCATGAGACTTTAGGTTCTGAAACTTTTTCTCTGGCATATTTATTATTCCCTTTATATTCGACGAGAAGCCAGTCGTGACCTTCATACTGAGCAGGCATTCAAAGAAGATTTCTTTCTCTTCTTTCGTAAGAGCGTAGCTGGCAGGACCTTTATACTGCTTCGGAGGCATGCCGTCTTTTTCGTGCAAACGTTGCAGGTCCTCTCGTGCCTCGGGTGTATCTTTTGTCTTCCCATACACGCCCAAGAAGCCTAGCAGGTTCACGCAAAGGTTCTTCGTCACGTGCATCACGTCGATTGAGGAGCGGACCTCTAGGTCTTTCCAGTAGGGTAGGTCCCAAAATATAGATTTCTTCTTCCACATGGGTGCGTGTCCCTCAGCGTCATTCGGAACAGCTAGTCCACCGGGACCCTTTCCAAAGATTACGTAGTGTAAATCATTGACCATAGCAAGCACGTGATCACCGGTGCGCATGGCGGGCTTCTTCCGGTGATCTGCCTCGCCTTTGAAATGCTTGCCTTTCTTTCGACATTGATGGTTGGTCGGAAGAAATCGACGATGGCCCAGGTACACATTCTTCCTGCATTTGTCCAGGTATATACTTTCAGTGTCATCTAAACAGTGCGTGCATGCGTGGTATCCTTTGTTTGTCTGTCCTGAAAGGTTACTGAGAGCGGGCCAATCGTTGATGGTCACGAACAGCAACGCCTTAAGGTTAAATTCCTCCTGTCTGTGCTCATCCCACGTACGTACACCGTTTCCATTCCACAGCTGTAAAAGTTCTTCAACTAATGGCCTTAGGTACACATCAATTTCGTTGCCGGGTTGCTTAGGGCCTTGGATGAGAACTGGCATCATAATGAACTTCCGCTTCATGCACATCCAAGGAGGAAGGTTATACATACATAGAGTCACGGGCCAGGTGCTGTGATTGCTGCTCTGCTCCCCGAAAGGATTAATGCCATCCGCGCTTAAAGCAAACCATACATTCCTTGGGTCCTTTGCAAACTCATCCCAGTACTTTCTCTCGATTTTTCTCCACTGCGACCCGTCAGCGGGTGCTCTCAACTTCCCATCTTTCTTTCGGTTCTCACTGTGCCATCGCATCAACTTGGCATGCTCTTCGTTTCTGAACAGACGTTTCAACCGTGGTATTATAGGAGCATACCACATCACCTTCGCAGGAACCCTCTTCCTGAGGGGCTCGCCGTCAACATCACCAGGGTCATCTCGTCTGATCTTATACCGCAACGCACCGCATACCGGGGCATGCGTTCAGATCCTTGTATGCACCGCGGTAGAGGATGCAGTCATTAGGGCATGCATGTATCTTCTCCACCTCCAATCCTAGAGGGCATACGACCTTCTTTGCTGCGTATGTACTGTCGGGCAATTCGTTATCGTTTGGAAGCTTCTTCTTCAATATTTTCAGTAGCTTCTCAAATCCTTTGTCAGCCACAGCATTCTCTGCCTTCCACTGCAGCAATTCCAGTACGGTACCGAGCTTTGTGTTGCCATCTTCGCAATTGGGGTATAACCCTTTTTTGTGATCCTCTAACATGCGATCGAACTTCAGCTTCTCCTTTTGACTAATGCATTGCGTCCTTGCATCGACAATGACCCGGCGGAGATCATCATCATCATCGGGCACATCGTCTGGTTCCTCTTGATCTTCAGCAGCTTCACCCGTGGAAGCATCATTGGGCACATCGTCTGGTTCCTCTTGATCTTCACCAGCTCCCCCCGTTGCAGCATCACCGTATTCAGGGGGCACATAGTTGTCACCGTACTCTTCTTCTTCGCCGTCTTCCATCATAACCCCTATTTCTCCGTGCCTCGTCCAAACATTATAGTGTGGCATGAAACCCTTGTAAAGCAGGTGGGAGTGAAGGATTTTCTGGTTAGAGTAAGACCTCGTATTCCCACATTAAGTGCATGGACAACACATAAAACCATTCTGCTTGTTTGCCTCAGCCGCATCGAGAAACTCATGCATGCCCTTAATGTACTCGCCGGTGTGTCTGTCACCGTACATCCATTGCCGGTTCATCTGCATGCATTATATATAATTAAGTGTCCAAATTAATAGAAGTTCATCATCACATTAAAACCAAAGTGCATACATAGTTCTCATCTAACAACATATAGCTCCCCAGAGCATCTAATTAATTAAACCATACATTGAAACTATGTAAAACATTTCAATGCGAAAACAAATGCGATCATAATCGCAACCAAGGTAACAATTGATCCAACGGCATAATGATACCAAGCCTCGGTATGAATGGCATATTTTCTAATCTTTCTAATCTTCAAGCGCATTGCATCCATCTTGATCTTGTGATCATCGACGACATCCGCAACATGCAACTCCAATATCATCTTCTCCTCCTCAATTTTTTTTATTTTTTCCTTCAACAAATTGTTTTCTTCTTCAACTAAATTTAACCTCTCGACAATAGGGTGGGTTGGCATTTCCGATTCACATACATCCTAGATAAATAAAATCTATGTCACGTTGGTCGGCATAATTTTCATAAACAATAAATGAACCAATAGTTATGAAGATAATATACATACCAAATCCGAATCATAGACAGGACGAGGGCCGACGGGGGCGGATACCAAAACCATCGCACTATATAAGATGCAATAATAAATGTAAGAAAATGATACAAGTATCTATCTAAACAGAAAAGTAAGAATATTTTTCCTTTCAGAAAGAAGATAAGAACAAGAGGCTCACCACGGTGGTGTCGGTGATGAGATCAGCGCGGGTGATCGACGGCGGTGAAGACGGGGACGGGGCGTGACGGACCGCTAAATCTAGACAAATCTCGAGGAAAATGGAGCTTGGAGGTCGAGCTTCGAGAGGAGAAAGTTTAAGTAGTGTGGCTCGGGCATTCCATCGAACACCTCATGTGCATAGGAGGTGAGCTAGAGCACCACAAACCCCTCCCCTCGCCGGCCAGAGAAAAACAGAGCACTGGAGTGCTCTACTCGCGGGCGAGGGTATATATAGGCACCTCATTGGTCCCGGTTTGTGGCAAGAACCGGGACTAAAGGGGAGCCTTTGGTCCCGGTTCAGGCCACCAACCGGGACCAATGGTGGTGGGCCAGGAGCGAGGCCCATTGGTCCCGGTTCGTCCCACCAACCGGGACCAATGGCCCACGTGTCCCGGCCGGCCCCCTGGGCTCACGAACCGGGACCAATGCCCACATTAGTCCCGGTTCTACACTGAACCGGGACTAATGGGCTGAGCCGGCCTAGACCATAGCCCTATTTTCTACTAGTGTATGGAGGTGATAATATCAAAGGCGTGCTAGTTGAGCAGTTGTGAATTTGAGAAATGCTTGTGTTGAAGTTAGCAAGTCCCGTAGCATGCACGTATGGTAAACGTTATGTAACAAATTTGAAACATGAGGTGTTATTTGATTGTCCTCCTTATGAGTGGCGGTCGGGGACGAGCGATGGTCTTTTCCTACCAATCTATCCCCCTAGGAGCATGCGCGTAGTATTTTGGTTTTTAATGGCTTGTAGACTTTTGCAATAAGTATGTGAGTTCTTTATGACTAATGTTGAGTCCATGGATTATACGCACTCTCACCCTTCCATCATTTCTAGCCTCTTCGGTACCGTGCATTGCCCTTTCTCACATTGAGAGTTGGTGCAAACTTCGCCGTTGCATCCAAACCCCATGATATGATACACTCTTTCACACATAAACCTCCTTATATCTTCCTCAAAACAGCCACCATACCTACTTATTATGGCATTTCCATAGCCATTCCGAGATATATTGCCATGCAACTTTCCACGATAGCGCTCTTCATGACACATTCATCATTGTCATATTGCTTTAGCATGATCATGTAGTTGACATAGTATTTTCATACATGTCACTCTCGGTTCATTGCATATCCCGTTACACCGCGGGAGGCATTCACATAGAGTCATACTTTGTTCTAGTATCGAGTTGTAATCTTGAGTTGTAAATAAATAGAAGTGTGATGATCATCATTCAATAGAGCATTGTCCCAAATAAAAAAGAAAGAGAAAGGCCAAAGAAAAAAAAGAAGGCCCAAAAAAAGGGGCAATGCTACTATCCTTTTTTTCCACACTTGTGCTTCAAAGTAGCACCATAATCTTTAGAGAGTCTCATGTTTTGTCATTTTCATATACTAGTGGGAATCTTTCATTATAGAACTTGGCTTGTATATTCCAACAATGGGCCTCCTCAAGTGCCCTAGGTCTTCGTGAGCAATCAAGTTGGATGCACACCCACTTAGTTTCTTTTGTTGAGCTTCCATACATTTATAGCTCTAGTGCATCCGTTGCATGGCAATCCCTACTCCTTGCATTAACATCAATCGATGGGCATCTCCATAGCCTATTGATTAGCCTCGTTGATGTGAGACTTTCTCCTTTTTTGTCTTCTCCACATAACCCCCATCATCATATTCTATTCCACCCATAGTGCTATATCCATGGCTCACGCTCATATATTGCGTGAAGGTTTATGAGTTTGAGATTATTAAAGTATGAAACAATTGCTTGGCTTGTCAACGGGGTTGTGCATGATGAGAACATTCTTGTGTGAAGAAAATGGAGCATGACTAAACTATATGATTTTGTAGGGATAAACTTTCTTTGGCCATGTTATTTTGAGAAGACATAATTGCTTAATTAGTATGCTTGAAGTATTATTATTTTTATGTCAATATGAACTTTTGTCTTGAATCTTTTGAATCTGAATATTCATACCAACCTTAAGAAGATTTGCATTGAAATTATGCCAAGTAGCACTCCGCATCAAAAATTCTCTTTTTATCATTTACCTACTTGAGGACGAGCAGGAATTAAGCTTGGGGATGCCTGATACGTCTCCAACATATCTATAATTTTTGATTTCTCCATGCTATATTATCTACTGTTTTGGACTATATTGGACTTTATTTTCCACTTTTATATTATTTTTGGGACTAACCTATTAACCGGAGTCCCAGCCCAGAATTGCTGTCTTTTGCCTATTTTAGTATTTCGGAGAAACAGAATATCAAACGGAGTCCAAACGGAATGAAACCTTCGGGAACGTGATTTTCCCACCGAACATGATCCAGGAGACTTGGACCCTACTCCAAGGAGTCAAAAGGCGGTCACAAGGGTGGGGGGCGCCCCCCTAGGGCGCGCCCCCTGCCTCGTGGGCCCCTCGGAACTCCACCGACGTACTCCTTCCTCCTATATATACCTACGTACCCCCAAACGATCAGAACAAGAGCCAAAAACCTAATTTCACCGCCGCAACTTTCTGTATCCACGAGATCCCATCTTAGGGCCTGCTCCGGAGCTCCGCCGGAGAGGGCCATCATCACGGAGGGCTTCTACATCATCATAGCCTCTCCGATGAAGTGTGAGTAGTTCACTCAGACCTTCGGGTCCATAGTTATTAGCTAGATGGCTTCTTCTCTCTTTTTGGATCTCAATACAATGATCTCCACCTCTCTCGTGGAGATCTATTTGATGTAATCTTCTTTTTGCGGTGTGTTTGTTGAGACCGATGAATTGTGGGTTTATGATCAAGTCTATCTATGAACAATATTTGAATCTTCTCTGAATTCTTTTATGTATGATTGGTTATCTTTGCAAGTCTCTTTGAATTATCAGTTTGGTTTGTCCTACTAGATTGGTTTTTCTTGCCATGGGAGAAGTGCTTAGCTTTGGGTTCAATCTTGCGGTGTCCTTTCCCAGTGACAGAAGGGGCAGCAAGGCACGTATTGTATTGTTGCCATCGAGGATAACAAGATAGGTTTTTTATCATATTGCATGAAACTATCCCTCTACATCATGTCATCTTACTTAAGGCGTTACTCTATTTTTAACTTAATACTCTAGATGCATGCTGGATAGCGGTCGATGAGTGGAGTAATAGTAGTAGATGCAGGCAGGAGTCGGTCTACTTGTCACGGACGTGATGCTGATACGTCCATTTTGCATCATGCTTTTATATCAATATTTATTGCATTATGGGCTGTTATTTCATGTTATGTCACAATACTTATGGCTATTCTCTCTTATTTTACAAGGTTTACATAACGAGGGAGAATGCCGGCAGCTGGAATTCTGGGCTGGAAAAGGAGCAAATATTAGAGACCTATTCTGCGCAACTCCAAAAGTCCTGAAACTCCACGGAACATTTTAAAATAAATAAAGAAAAATCCTCGCCAAAGATGAAGGCCAGGGGGCCCACACCCTGCTCATGAGGGTGGGGGGCGCCCCCCTCCTTAGGGCACGCCCCCTACCTTGTGGGCCCCCTGGTGGCTCTCCTATGCCCATCTTCTCCTATATGAAGTCTTTCGATGAGAAAAAAATAAGGAGGAACCTTTCGGGACAAGACTCCGCCGCCACAAGGCGGAACCAATCTAGAGCTCCGACAGAGCGGTTCTACCGGGGACACTTCCCTCCGGGAGGGGGAAATCATCACCATCGTCATCACCAACGCTCCTCTCATCGGGAGAGGGCAATCTCCATCAACATCTTCACCAGCAACATCTCATCTCCAAACCCTAGTTCATCTCTTGTATCCAATTCTTGTCTCCAAGTCCGGGATTGGTGCTAGTAGGTTGCTAGTAGTGTTTATTACTCTTTGTAATTGATGCTAGTTGGTTTATTTGGTGGAAGATCATATGTTCAGATCCTATATGCATATTATTACCCCTCTGATTATGAACATGAATATGCTTTGTGAGTAGTTACGTTTGTTCCTGAGGACAAGGGAGAAGTCTTGCTATTAGTAGTCATGTGAATTTGGTATTCGTTCGATATTTTGATGAGATGTATGTTGTCTAGCCTCTAGTGGTGTTATGTGAACGTCGACTACATAACACTTCACCATTATTTGGGCATAGAGGAAGGCATTGGGAAGTAATAAGTAGATGATGGTTGCGAGAGTGACAGAAGCTTAAACCCTAGTTTATGCGTTGCTTCGTAAGGGGCTGATTTGGATCCACATGTTTCATGCTATGGTTAGGTTTACCTTAATAATTTTGTTGTAGTTGCGGATGCTTGCAATAGAGGATAATCATAAGTGGGATGCTTTTTCAAGTAAGAACAGCAACCAAGCGCCGGTCCACCCACATATCAAATTATCAAAGTACCGAACTAGAATCATACGAACGTGATGAAAACTAGCTTGACGATATTCCCATGTGTCCTCGGGAGCGCTTTTCCTTATAAGAGTTTGTTTCAGCTTGTCCTTTGCTACAAAAAGGATTGGGCCACCTTGCTGCACTTTATTTACTTTTGTTACTTGTTGCTCGTTACAAATTATCCTATCACAAAACTATCTGTTACCGCTTATTTCAGTCCTTGCAGAGAATACCTTGCTGAAAACCGCTTATCATTTCCTTCTGCTCCTCGTTGGGTTCGACACTCTTACTTATCGAAAGGACTACGATAGATCCCGTATACTTGTGGGTCATCAGATGCCTATATACATGATCATACCTAGATATTCTCATAACTATGCTCAATTCTGTCAATTGCTCAACAGTAATTTGTTCACCCACCATAGAAATACTTATGCTCTTGAGAGAAGCCACTAGTGAAACCTATGCCCCCCGGGTCTATTCTCATCATATCAATCTCCATAACTTTATTATTGCTTTGCCTTTTGACTTTGCCTTTTACTTTTCACTTTGCATCTCTATATCAAAAATACCAAAAATATTATCTATCATCTCTATCAGATCTCACTCTCGTAAGTGACCGTCAAGGGATTGACAACCCCTAATCCCGTTGTTTGCGAGGAGCTATTGTTTTTGTGTATGTACGAGGGACTTGCGTGTAGCCTCCTACTGGATTGATACCTTGGTTCTCAAAAACTAAGGGAAATACTTACGATACTCTACTGCATCATCCTCTCCTCTTCGGGGAAATCCAACGCAAGCTCAAGAGGTAGCACGGACCATGCTCAATCACACTACCCAATATACACCTTTCTTCATGGTGTACGGCGCAGAGGCTGTGTTACCCTGTGACATTATTCATGACTTACCTCGAGTGCGCATGTACGAGGACAACTTAGATGCCCTGGAGGAGGAGCGCGATGTCGCAAAAGCCCGTTCCCCATTTTATCAACAGCAGGTGTAACATCCCAAATTTGAAATTTGGAATGTTATACACTAGATCATCATGCATAACATATTTTTCTTGCATTTTGGTTGATCCTAGAAATTTCACGCAACTCAAGGACCTTCAGAGAGAGTTGGAGATCTCGTTATTTTCATATTTGAGAGTTTTCTCGAATTTGAAAAGAGGATCATTTGATTTATTTATTTCATCTTCGATAATTTTTCCAATATCAAAAATATAAGATAGGGAATAATATGACTTTCCCAAAATTGAGGAAAAATGAAGATTTAATAAATAGATCAAATTTTGTTTGCCGGAGTTTTGTTTGCTTTTATTTGGATAGGGAAAAATGCGTGTTTTCAAAAATTGCATTCTAGGTCCGGAGTAAAGTTCATTTGTTCGGCTCATTTTTAGGAGTCGGGGAAAATTTACTTTAGGAATTTTGGAGCTCGTTTAGATTTTCTTTCTTTTGTTTTCTGCGCGCGTAACCAATTTAAAAAAAAAGGGAGCAGCGCCCCGCCTGGGCCAAGGGCCAAGCCGGCCGGCCCAGCCGCCAGCCGCCCTGCGCGCCAGCGCCAGCCGCCAGCCTCGCCCGAGTCCTGGAAGGACTCCAGGCCGCCGCCGCCCTTGCCCCTTGCCCCTTCCCCAAGTCTCTAGCCCCCCCTCCTATATAAATACCAATACCCCCCCTCCTATATAAATACCAATACCCCCCCTCTCCTCACATCCAAACCCCAAGCCCCTCTCCTCCTAAGCCGTAGCAAGCAGCAGCGCGCAGCCCCAAGCCGCCGCCGCCGCCTGTAGCCGCCGCCGCCCGGAGCCCGCCTCCCGAGGTAGCCGCGCCTCTCTTTTTCTTCCCCGGTCCGGTTTTCCTAAAAGAACCGTTCCATTTTCTATCCGATTCTTTTCTTTTTTCTTCCGGTTTTTGTTTCGGTCTTTCTTCCGAAAAACCCTAGATCGGTTTTCGTTCTTCTTTCGGACCGTTCGTCTCAACGAACGTGATCACCATTTTTCCCGGTTAACGACGCCCGTTCGTTTAACCGTTCGTCTCTTTCTTTTTCATCGGATTTATTCCGCGTCTGCGATCGTGATCTCAGATCCGATCTTCGTTCTAGTCTTTCTTCTCGCTCATTTATCGGAATCAGGTGATTCAAGCGCCTGGAGTTTCGTTTCGAAACCGCCGTTCCGACTAATCAACTAAAACAAGTTTTTTCTATGGTAAAATTTGACCTAGTTTCAAGTTGCTAGAACCGAGTTGTTTTCTTCCGCCGTTTGTTTTCCGTTTCATTGTTCGGTTCGTTCTTTATTTGCAACCGGAGTTCTTAAGTTGAACTTTCTGGTTCGTTCTCTTCGTTCGAGTTTTACCTGTGCATTAGATGAGTACTTATTGTGTGCTTGTTGTTTGTCTGCGATAGATTACCCGGATTGCGCCGCCTTGTTACTTCGAAACCCTAGGTCTCGCGGATCATCAGCAAGGCAAGTAACACTTTGATCATACCTTTTCTACAACCCATGTTTTATTGCATTAGATCAATCCTCTCACATTGCATGATTAGGATCTAATTAAATTGAGGGATGGGAAGTAGATGAGGTAGTACCTATTACCTGTATTATTATGAAACCTTTGGGAGCTACTTCTACGCTTGCTATTTATGCCATGCTATGCTAGTAGACGTGGATTGGGTGAGTGATATCCATGACAGATGTGAGATTGATAATTTAATGGTTTATCTAAGGTAGCAACTTAAACACACATCTGGGTGGATTGAGGCACCTGATGTCTATCAAGACTTGCCTGTTTTTATTTTGGACCGCCACCCAGGCTCAAAGGGATCATAAGATCTTTCATGCTAGAAACTTCCGTGTGCAGCCACAAGCCATTGTGGGCTCTGGCATAGTTGACTAAGTCGTGCAAACTCTTACGGGTAGACTAGCAGATGTAGGGGAAAGTAGGTGTACCGGTCTACCCACATGTAAGGTGCTAGCGCTTCTGAAAGATTGTGTCTCGGTCATCCGTCTTCTCAAACACCCTGTAGTGCGAGAAACCAAACGGAGGCGATCGAGTCTTGTGGGGAAAAGTGCGCAAACCTCTGCAGAGTGTACAAACTAATCATGATTAGCCGTGTCCCCAGTTATGGACAACTTGAGTATCTAGTACATATCATGTGAATCTCATCATGTTACTTCTAATTAATGTTGTTGGGTTTTAATTACTTAACTGGGATTGGAATGCTGTCAACCATTCTCGATGTTTAACAACTACCTTGATAGTTAAATAAATTTATTCCTTTGCAGTAGGGAAAAACTGGCTTTACGCAAAACTGTAACCATAGAGCTTTCCACCAGCCATATACGCATATAGTATAGCTGTTTCATTCCATTACTCTCTATGTGTTACATTGCCAGCATATTCCATGTGCTGACCCGTTTTCGGGCTGCAACTTCTCATGTTGCAGACTTTTCAGATGACGAGTAAGGTGCTTTTAGGTCGTGGATCTATACTAAGTGATGCCGTTGGAGTTGACGGACCCATTTATCTTCCGAGTCTTCCGCTGTTATCGACACTAGATGGCCTTAAGCCATATTTATTGTAATAAGTTCTCCTTGAGACAACGATGTAATAAGTGTGTGATTCCACTCTGCTATAAATCCTTCGATGTACTGTGTGGTGTCAGCATTACTGATCCAAGGATGATACCTGAGCACAGAGCGCTTGATCCATTTGGGTCAGGTCGCCACAGATATGGTATCAGAGCACACGCTGACTGTAGGACACGACCACTAAGTTAAAGCCATAGATCACCATTCTCTTCTCATTTTCTAACTCCTCATCTTTTCTACTCTATTAGGATGATGAACGCGAAGATTAAGTACGCTCAACCGGATGAAGGCACACCTTTTGGATTTCACCTGAAGGAAGTCACCGAGTACCTGAACATTGGATTACCAAGCTTCACGGGAACCTTCAACACCACTCTGCCTGAAGAGGAGCGCTGGAAGATTCAAGCTCACGTTCCGGGAAGAACATTCGCGCCAATCACGAAGCCTATAGATAGTGTTTTCAATGCACCAACCTGGAGTCTGGGAAAGAGCATGGCAGCTCATATCACCATAGGACGCATTGGAGAAGTTTACCAAGAAGACCTCAAGGACAATATCTACCAGATTTGCGGACGCCGAGATGAACAATGGGAGTTAGTCAGCACCAAGAAGGATAGATCCATTGCATCATTCATCCAGGAGTTAAACTAGCACATTCGACGCCACGAGAACCATATGTGCAATGATATGATAGAGTTGAAGAATGCAAAGGCAAGGATCATCGAGCTAGAAGGAGAACTGAAGTCTACACGCAAGGACTACATGGACGAGATCGTAGCTCTAGCAAGACACAATGGCGATCTTAAGCAGGAGATTGAAGAACTCAAGAGGAAGTTAGCATCCAAAGAGGAAGACGAGTACGTCGCATGTCCAGACAACTACATCATCATCGACGACACCGATTTGGATCCAAGTGAACCCGACTTTGAAGAAGAAGCTGGAGCAGATATCATGGAGTCTTCCACCGGTTCAAATTTCTAGATGACCACCAGATAATAGTAGCATTCCCCCCTTGTAAACATTATAGTCGAGCACTTTTGCGATAGTTTTAGACCGATTGTAAGCCCTTGTTTGATTGAATGAAGTGATTTTGTGTGTTTTTGCTCATGTGCATTGGGGTAGTGTTTTCCCTTTAGACCTCACTCTATTCTTATATCTCATTCTTTCTAAACCCTCAGATGCCTCCGAGACGTGACAATGGATTCCCACCGGAGCTCACTCAGTTGATCCAGCAACAGAATCAATTGATGCAGATGTTAGTTCAGAACCAGCAGCACAACAACAACAACCCACAACCACCACCTGTTGACCACTTAGCCCGTTTTCTTAGGCTGAATCCGCCGGTGTTTTCCAGTAGCACCGAGCCAATAGTAGCAGACGATTGGCTCCGCAAGATAGGAAGGGAGTTGACCACTGCAGGATGCACGGATGGTGAGAAAGTGAAGTTTGCCGCTCACCAGCTTGACGGACCCGCGGCAGCATGGTGGGAGAATTTCATAGCCACTTACCCAGTTGACACTGTCACATGGGATCAGTTTCAGCAAGCTTTCCGCACTGCCCATGTTTCAGCAGGAGCTATGGCCATGAAGAAGCGTGATTTTCACAACTTACGCCAAGGAGGAAAGACAGTTGGCCAGTACGTTGATGATTTCAGCAAGTTAGCACGTTATGCCCCAGATGATGTTGCTACGGACGCAGCTAAGCAGGAGAAGTTTCTGGAGGGACTGAATGATGAACTAAGCATGAAATTGATGGTAGCAAGTTTCAACAACTACCAGGAGTTGGTAGATCGTGCCATCATGATTGAAGGAAAGCAACAGCAGATTGAGAACCGTAAGAGGAAGTATGGATAGGGGAAGTATAACTCTGGAGCCCAGCAGAAGCCCCGTTTTACCCCTAAACCGGGATTTTAGTTTCAGCACACCCATGGAGGAGGTAGCTCGCACAACCATAATGGCCACAAGAATGGTAATGGGAATGGAGGAAGCAACGGCCAGAACCGGACCACCCCATCGACCCCAACCAAGAGAGATCTGAGTCAAGTCACTTGTTTCAAGTGTTCCAAGACCGGACATTATGCCAATGAATGTCCCGAAGGCCAGAATGGAAATGGCAATGGAAGCTCTGGGAAGAAGCCGAACCCTTTCAATAGGGGACAGGTGAACCACGTTAATGTGGAGGAGGTTGAAGATCAGCCCGATGCAGTAATCAGTAAGTTTTTGGTTAAGTCATTTACCGCACTCGTTCTTTTCGATACTGGTGCATCACATTCATACATATCAAGGGGATTTGTGGAAAAGTATAGCCTGCCCACTAGGATTCTTAAAACGCCTATGCTAGTAAGCTCGCCAGGAGCAGAGTACATGGCCAGTCAAGGATGTTTCCAAGTGCCATTAAGTATAGGAAGGCATGTTTTCCCAACGGATTTAATTATTCTGGAGTCCCAAGGTCTGGATGTGATTCTTGGTATGGATTGGCTGTCGATGTATGGAGGAAACATCGATTGTGCTAGTAAGACAATTTTTCTTACCACATCAGAAGGAAGAAGGATCAAGTATGTATCCCGGCATGTGCCAAACAGGACACAAGTAAATTATTTAACAGGAGTTGTGCAGGAAGAAGTACCAGTGGTAAAGGATTTTCCTGATATATTTCCTGAGGAATTACCAGGCATGCCACCGGATAGAGACATTGAGTTTTTGATTGAGTTATTGCCAGGTACAGGCCCAATATCGAAGCAACCGTACCGGATGCCAGCAAAGGATTTGGTAGAAATTAAGAATCAGATTAAGGAGTTATTGGATAAAGGTTACATTCGCCCAAGTTCTTCGCCTTGGGGTTCACCCGTACTTCTAGTGGAAAAGAATGATGGATCATTAAGGATGGTTGTAGATTATCGGGGATTGAATGAAGTAACCATCAAGAACAAGTACCCACTACCAATGATCAATGATCTGTTTGATCGGTTGCAAGGAGCTAAAGTGTTTTCCAAGATCGATTTGCGATCAGGGTACCATCAATTGAAGATTCGGGAGCAGGACATACCTAAGACAGCATTCACCACAAGATATGGACTGTATGAGTATACCGTTATGTCATTTGGATTGACTAACGCACCTGCCTATTTTATGAACTTGATGAACAAAGTGTTTATGGAGTTTTTGGATAAGTTCGTCATAGTGTTCATAGATGACATCCTGGTTTATTCAAAGAATGAAGAGGAGCATAAGGAACATTTGCGTTTGGTTTTGGAGAAACTAAGGGAACATCAGTTATACGCCAAATTCAGCAAATGTGAGTTTTGGTTGAAGGAAGTTGGATTCCTCGGACACGTTATATCCGGAGAAGGTATAGCAGTTGACCCCACTAAGGTTGAGACTGTAACCGAATGGGAAGCACCAACGACAGTTGGAGAGATCCGGAGTTTTCTTGGACTCGCAGGATACTACCGGAGATTCATTGAGAACTTTTCAAAGATTGCAAAGCCTATGACTGAATTGTTGAAGAAGGATACTAAGTTCAATTGGACTGAGGAATGTGAGGCTAGTTTTCAGGAGTTGCAGAAATGCTTGGTTACCTCACCAGTATTGATTTTGCCAGATCAGACCAAGGATTATGAGGTGTATTGCGACGCTTCACGTCGAGGACTTGGAGCAGTGCTTATGCAGGAAGGAAGAGTTGTTTCGTATGCTTCACGACAACTGAAGCCTCATGAGTTGAATTATGCCACACATGATTTGGAGTTAGTAGCTGTAGTGCATGCATTGAAAACATGGAGACATTTCCTCATTGGAAATCATTGTGAGGTGTACACGGATCACAAGAGTTTGAAGTACATTTTCACGTAGAAGGAGTTGAACCTCAGACAAAGGAGATGGTTGGAGCTCATCAAGGATTATGACATGAGATTGCATTACCATCCCGGAAAAGCTAATGTAGTAGCTGACGCATTGAGCCGTAAGAGCCATGTCAATATGGTAATGACAGGAGAAGTACCAAAGGAGTTAGCAGAAAACCTTCGTGAGCTATGTTTGGAAATAGTTCCGAGAGGCTATGTAGCAGCATTGGAGATTCAGTCAACATTGATGGATAAGATCAGAGAAGCTCAGAAATCTGACTAGGAGATTGCTGCTATAAAAGAGAAATTGAGCAAAGGAAAAGCAAAGGGATTTCGTGAGGATGAGCGCGATACCCTATGGTATGAGGACCGTGTTTATGTGCCCAATGACCCGGAGATCAGAAAGTTGATTTTGCACGAGGCACATGATTCACCGTATTCGATTCACCCAGGGAATACCAAGATGTATTTGGATTTGAAGGAAACATTCTGGTGGACCGGAATGAAGAAGGATATTGCAGCATATGTAGCAGTTTGTGACGTATGTCAGAGAGTAAAGGCAGAGCATCAGAAGCCAGCAGGATTTTTACAACCATTGCCGATACCCGAATGGAAGTGGGATAAGATAGGCATGGATTTTATCACAGGACTACCCAGGATGAAAGCAGGCTATGATTCGATATGGGTAGTAGTTGATCGTTTGACGAAGGTAGCACATTTTATTCAAGTTAAGACCACTTACACCAGTGCTAAGTTGGCAAAGATATACATGACTAGGATCATTTGTTTGCATGGAGTTCCAAGGAGTATCGTATCACATAGAGGAACCCAATTTACCTCAAAATTTTGGAATCAGTTGCATGAAACTTTAGGAACCAGACTAGAGTTCAGCACATCTTTTCATCCGCAGACAGATGGACAGACCGAGAGAGTCAATCAGATTTTGGAAGATATGCTGAGAGCTTGTGCACTAGATTATGGATCTAGCTGGGACGATAACTTGCTGTATGCGGAGTTTTCTTATAACAACAGTTACCAAAACAGTTTGAAGATGGCACCTTTCGAAGCTTTATACGGAAGGAGGTGCAGGACACCGTTGTCATGGGACGAAGTTGGAGACCGTCAATTCTTTGGACCAGCTTTGATTAAGGAGTCTGAACGAAAGGTTAAGTTGATTCGCGATAGGCTCAAGGTAGCCCAGTCCAGACAAAAGAGCTACGCAGATTCTAAACGCAAGGAGACAGTTTACGAAACCGGAGACAGGGTTTATCTTCGAGTATCCCCACTTCGAGGAGTTAAGCGCTTTGGAGTTAAGGGAAAATTAGCACCGCGTTTCGTTGGACCGTATAAGATCTTGCAACGTATGGGAGAAGTTGCTTATAAGTTGGAATTACCAGAGGAGCTGTCAGGAGTTCATGATGTATTCCATGTTTCTCAGCTGAAGAAATGTCATGCCGACATGGCGGAGGTACCGTTAAGAGATACCGTGCCACTCGAAGGGATTCAGTTGAAGGACGACTTAACGTATGAGGAAAAGCCAGTCAAGATTCTCGATTATGCCAGCAGAGTTACCCACAGCAAGGTCATCAAGTTTTGCAAAGTTCAGTGGAACCATCACTCAGAGGATGAAGCCACCTGGGAGAGAGAAGAAGATTTGCTCAAGGACCACCCTTACCTATTTTCTAGCCAACCCGAATCTCGAGGGCGAGATTCATCTTAAGGGGGGTAGGTTTGTAACATCCCAAATTTGCAATTTGGAATGTTATACACTAGATCATCATGCATAACATATTTTTCTTGCATTTTGGTTGATCCTAGAAATTTCACGCAACTCAAGGACCTTCGAAGAGAGTTGGAGATCTCGTTATTTTCATATTTGAGAGTTTTCTCGATTTTGAAAAGAGGATCATTTGATTTATTTATTTCATCTTCAATAATTTTTCCGATATCAAAAATATAAGAGAGGGAATAATATGACTTTCCCAAAATTGAGGAAAAATGAAGATTTAATAAATAGATCAAATTTTGTTTGCCGGAGTTTTGTTTGCTTTTATTTGGATAGGGAAAAATGCGTGTTTTCAAAAATTGCATTCTAGGTCCGGAGTAAAGTTCATTTTGTTCGGCTCATTTTTAGGAGTCGGGGAAAATTTACTTTAGGAATTTTGGAGCTCGTTTAGATTTTCTTTCTTTTGTTTTCTGCGCGCGTAACTGATTTAAAAAAAAGGGAGCAGCGCCCCGCCTGGGCCAAGGGCCAAGCCGGCCGGCCCAGCCGCCAGCCGCCCTGCGCGCCAGCGCCAGCCGCCCTGCGCGCCAGCGCCAGCCGCCAGCCTCGCCCGAGTCCTGGAAGGACTCCAGGCCGCCGCCGCCCTTGCCCCTTCCCCAAGTCTCTAGCCCCCCCTCCTATATAAATACCAACACCCCCCCTCTCCTCACATCAAAACCCCAAGCCCCTCTCCTCCTAAGCAGCAGCAAGCAGCAGCAAGCAGCAGCGCGCAGCCCCAAGCCACCGCCTTTGCCGCCGCCGCCCTTAGCCGCCGCCCGGAGCCCGCCTCCCGAGGTAGACGCGCCTCTCTTTTTCTTCCCCGGTCCGGTTTTTCCTAAAAGAACCGTTCCGTTTTCTCTCTGATTCTTTTCTTTTTTTTTCTTCCGGTTTTTGTTTCGGTTTTCTTCCGAAACCCTAGATCGGTTTTCGTTCTTCTTTCGGATCGTTCGTCTCAACGAACGTGATCGCCCATTTTTTTTCCGGTTAACGACACCCGTTCGTTTAACCGTTCATCTCTTTCTTTTCGTCGGATTTATTCCGCGTTCTTTCTGCGATCGTGATCTCAGATCCGATCTTCGTTCTAGTCTTTCTTCTCGCTCGTTTATCGGAATCAGGTGATTCAAGCGCCTGGAGTTTCATTTCGAAACCGCCGTTCCGACTAATCAACTTAAACAAGTTTTTGCTACGGTAAAATTTGACCTAGTTTCAACTTGCTAGAACCGAGTTGTTTTCTTCCACCGTTTGTTTTCCGTTTCTTTGTTCGGTTCGTTCTTTATTTGCAACCGGAGTTCTTAAGTTGAACTTTCTGGTTCGTTCTCTCGTTCGAGTTTTACCTGTGCATTAGATGAGTACTTATTGTGTGCTTGTTGTTTGTCTGCGATAGATTACCCGGATTGCGCCGCTTGTTACTTCGAAACCCTAGATCTCGCAGATCATCAGCAAGGCAAGTAACACTTTGATCATACCTTTTCTACAACCCATGTTTTATTGCATTAGATCAATCCTCTCACATTGCATGATTAGGATCTAATTAAATTGAGGGATGGGAAGTAGATGAGGTAGTACCTATTACCTGTATTATTATGAAACCTTTGGGAGCTACTTCTACGCTTGCTATTTATGCCATGCTATGCTAGTAGACGTGGATTGGGTGAGTGATATCCATGACAGATGTGAGATTGATAATTTAATGGTTTATCTAAGGTGGCAACTTAAACACACATCTGGTTGGATTGAGGCACCTGATGTCTATCAGGACTTGCCTGTTTTTATTTTGGACCGCCAACCAGGCTCAAAGGGATCATAAGATCTTTCATGCTAGAAACTTCCGTGTGCAGCCACAAGCCATTATGGGCTCTGGCATAGTTGACTAAGTCGTGCAAACTCTTACGGGTAGACTAGCAGATGTAGGGGAAAGTAGCTGTACCGGTCTACCCACATGTAAGGTGCTAGCGCTTCTGAAAGACTGTGTCTCGGTCATCCGTCTTCTCAAACACCCTGAAGTGTGAGAAACCAAACGGAGGCGATCTAGTCTTGTGGGGAAAAGTGCACAAACCTCTGCAGAGTGTACAAACTAATCATGATTAGCCGTGTCCCCGGTTATGGACAACTTGAGTATCTAGTACTTGAATATCATGTGAATCTCATCATGTTACTTCTAATTAATGTTGTTGGATTTTAATTACTTAATTGGGATCGGAATGCTGTCAACCATTCTCGATGTTTAACAACTACCTTGATAGTTAAATAAATTTATTCCTTTGCAGTAGGGAAAAACTGGCTTTACGCAAAACTGTAACCATAGAGCTTTCCACCAGCCATATATGCATATAGTATAGCTGTTTCATTCCATTACTCTCTATGTGTTACATTGCCAGCATATTCCATGTGCTGACCCGTTTTCGGGCTGCAACTTCTCATGTTGCAGACTTTTCAGACGACGAGTAAGGTGCTTTTAGGTCGTGGATCTATACTCAGTGATGCCATTGGAGTTGATGGACCCATTTATCTTCCGAGTCTTCCGCTGTTATCGACACTAGATGGCCTTAAGCCATATTTATTGTAATAAGTTCTCCTTGAGACAACGATGTAATAAGTGTGTGATTGCCACTCTGCTATAAATCCTTCGATGTACTGTGTGGTGTCAGCATTACTAATCCAGGGATGACACCTGAGCACAGAGCGCTTGATCCATTCGGGTCAGGTCGCCACAGCAGGCCCGCAGATACCAAAGCAGAGAAGTGCGGGCCAAGACTTATAACGTTGGCGAACTCATTCTACGCTTTCCAGAGAAGAAAAAGGAGAAACTCAAGCCCAAGTGGGATGGTCCCTTCATCATTTAAGAGGTTCTCACTGGAGGAGCGTACCTCCTGCGTGATGCATCAGACCATCGCATAGAGCCGAGCCCCTGGAACGCGGTCAGACTCCGAAGATTCTATGCCTAGCGCCGAACTCTTTGTTTGTCTCCTTCCCCCCCTATTGTTTCCATTATTTTTCTCCTCTCTTTTCGCTTCTTTTTTTCCTCAAATATGTACGTCCATTATACCTGGGGGCTTCTTGCACAGAAGCTTATTATTGTTATTTTCCGAGCTTCAAGCTCATCACATATGCGTTTTTTCCTCATATGTACCTTTTCTTCGCCATTATATGCATCGATATGACTTAAGTTTTAGCCAAGATGGGTTGCCTGGCTCCTGTGCTTATGCCCTACGTTCCCGTTAGTTCGGCTAGGGCATAAAGGGAGCACCTCTGCGATTGTTACTGCCGGGTCATCCGGATGTGTACCTTAGACTGGGTGAAGCCGAAAGCTAGCGTTCTTAAGGGAATATTCGGTCGGCGGATGTCGTGGTTTTGTCACGGCAGATGTCCTAGAGAAAGGACTTAGTCGTGGAGCCATCGCGACGGGTTAGCTTGAAGGGGTTAAAGCGGACACAAGGACGCAAGAGGGTTTATACTAGTTCGGCCCCTTCAATGAAGGTAAAAGCCTACGTCTAGTTGTGATGGAATTGATGGGTGTTTCGATGACTAGGGAGCAAACAAGCTTCGCCTATGTCTCGAGTTGTGTCTGTCGTCATTGAACTGCCGCCGGGTCGTCCCCTTATATACATGGGTGACGCCCGTCGGTTTACAGAGTCCCAACACTGGCTCATAGATGTGTCCGGTTTGGTCTCTACTTATTCCTAACTTACAATACAAGTTACATATTGACGCCGGTTTACGGCTACAGGCTCTCAACCGATTATGGGTCTTGAGCCCTTATCTATCTTCATGGGCTTTAACCTGCTTAACTACTGACGAAGTTAATCCGGCCCAGATAGGCTGGTTTACGCCCAGTAGTAATATCCCCAACATTAGGCCCCAGATTGATTTGAACAGGTTCATGTCAATCCTTAGCAAAAATTTCATCTTCAACATCTTCTTATAGTTTGGTGAACCGCCATGATGTCATCTTCTCTGATTGCTGTAAACCGGCGTGACGTCATCTGTCATAAAGAAATTATCCATGATACCTTCTTGTTTAACAGATCTGTGATAATCGAGGCGACAACTCTGTTTCCAAACTTGCGGCCCCTTGATTTTCGCGGCTGATCCTTGTCCCTTGCTTTATAAATAGGACCGAAGGGTCATTTCTTTTTTTCCCTTCGTGCCCTTCTGCTTCATCTCCCTCGCATCGCCCAGTCTTCGGAGCTCCGCCGCCGCCGTCGACCTCTGCACCAACCTTGGCCGCTGCATCACCCTGAGCGTACCAGAGCACCGCGGCGACCTTCCGCTTCTTCCTCAGCTCCGGTAAGTCTTCTATCCTTTCCATCATAGATCTGTTCTAGGGTTTCCATGTTCTTCCTTGTTCATCGCTTGCTTCTTGTTCATATGATAGATCCTTTAGACGAGTCTGTGAATATTCGCTCTGTGTAGTTGTAATTTTTATCCTCCGTTTTCACTTTCGCATATTGAGACCATAGATCTTATCCGTACCTTCGCTTATTGATTCGGCACTGCTCCTTTTGGGCCTTGAATATTTATCTCCTTTATAAACATGTTCCAGATCCAAAGCTGTAGTATAATATTGCGAAATCTGTTTTTGTGTACTTACTCATCTGCAGTCTTGACTGTTCAATGCTTAGACCAGGCCGTTTAACTTTGTAGAAAAATTTGACAAACCGGTATATACCATTAGTCCCCTTGTCGAACCGCCGGATGTTGGTTGCTTCATGAAACTCCGGTTCAGATAATTCTGTTTCCGGTTTAACAGTGCCCATACCAACGTACCTTGATTAAATGCATTTTTGAACCGGGATCTTCTGCCTTGTAGATTCCATCATGGCCAAGCAAGTATATGAGTGCAATTGGGTTCCTTCTCGCGTCACAGAGGATCAACTGGACGATCTAGTCCTGATTGGCGCTTTAGGCATTAAAGATACCATCCATTGGAGGGCTCCTGGCAAAGAATGCTCTCCCACACCTCGAGAAGGAGAGGTTGTTGTTTTCGTAGATCACTTAGCCCGGGGCTTTAAGCCGCCCGGTTCTAAATTTTACCGGGATGTTTTAGACGATTTCCAACTCCATCCGCAAGACACTGGCCCCAACTCTGTTACCAATATGTGCCACTTCCAAGTACTCTGTGAGGTGTTCTTTCAAGAGGAGCCCACAGTGGAATTATTCAGAGATCTTTTCCATCTAAACCGCCGTACCGAGTTTACTGATGGCTCTAATATGGAGTTGGGTGGCATGGCAATTCAGAAAAGGAAAGAGGTCACATACCCTCACGCCAAGCTGCACAGTCACCCCAAGGAGTGGAATCAGACATGGTTCTACTACAAAGACACCTCCCCTGCTGGTGAGAATCCCTTGCCTGGCTTTCGTCCGGAGCGGCTTAGCAATACACACCCTTTTCCTCAAAGATTGACTGCCCAGGAGAGAAGCAAATATGCTCCCCAGCCGTCAAAGCTCAGAGCCTTTATGGCCAACGGTTTAACCGGGGTTGATCTCGCTCGCTGTTGGATATCATGGAGCATACTGCCCCTTAGTCAGCGCTCCGGTTTGATGTGCGGGTATACTGATAGTGTTGATGACCCTCTGCGACATTTCAAACTCCAACTCTCTGGTGAAGAAATCACAGAGGCTGTGCGCAAGATATTGAATGAACCGGAACATGTCTGCGCTAGAACCGTCCTGCTTCCCTTCTGTGCCACCAACAAACCGCCAGCTGTAAGACTTTGATTTTTCTCTTTGCTGAATCTGTTATTGATATGTCCGGTCATTGTTTGTAATATCAGTGTCTGCATAATCAGGGTGATGATCCGTTTTGGAGCAAAAAGCTGCCGCAGGAAAATCCAGAGAAACCAGACAAACCGGAAAGAGCAACCCGGCAAAAGACTAAAGCTGTGAAAAAGAATGCCCACAGGAAAAGAACCACTGCATCTTCTAATCCGGCCCCTGATGATGAGGTGGATAATCCGGACTTTGAGGTATAGCTTGACTCACTTGGTTTATTTTTCTTGCGTCTTATTGATAATGATATTTGTCAGGATGATGCCGAAGCCAGCCACGCGGATGTTGCAGAGGTAATTATTCTCTCTTTCGATTCAGAAACTTTGCCTTCACAAAAAATCCGTCAGGCAAACTGGAAAGTTAAATTTTCTCATCCTCTTGCTTATTTGGATCCTAAACTTCTTATGAAGACTCAACAACACGAAGCTCGCTGCACCACCCGGCACAGCGGCCAGGTAGTTACCTCCGCCGGTTTACCGAACAGTCCGGTTCGGAAACGTCATTCCGAGGTCTCTAATTCGCTTGTCAGTGCTTGTCCTAAAGCGGGCTGCTTTCGTCAACCTCTTAATCCGTCTGACTCCGATTACCAGGTTATTTCCCACTCATCTTCTGGCGAGTCATCAGCTACTCAGCTCCCACCGCTCAAAACGGTGCTTGGGTAAGCTATATTTATTGTGATGTTTGCAGTATATTGCCTTAGAACATATGCTGTATTTAATTTGGTCATTTTTCTCAGGGCCAAACCTAGGCCAAGCAAGAAGGCCCGCTTGGACAAAGCGGCCGAAGAAGATGTCATTCTTGAACCGGGCAAAACACCCAATCTTGAAACGGCTGTCCCTGAGGATATTCCCAATGATCCACCGCAGCTAGATGATGATCTTATTGTTGAAGAGATACCTACTCATACCTCAGGTCCTACCCATCAGCCCACAGGTTCCATCCGGATTGAACACTCGACCGGTCCAGCAAACCCTATTGACAAGCCAACAGCTCCAGTGCAAACCGGCGGTACCAAGGATGATGAGGTTGTCATTACTGGTACTGGCCATACTGAGCCAAGCAACCCTGTCGCTTTATCCAAACATTCTTCCAAGGAAGAGTTTGCTGCTTTTAGCAAAGGCAAGTGGAACGCCGATCTGACGACTTATGCTGCTCTGAACGCCCAAGATATCCATTCCGTCTATCTGAACCGGCTATATACCAGCCTTGACTATGAAGCCGGTCTGGTTAACATGATGAAAGATAAATATGAGGTAACTTCCATATGTTACTTCCTGCTTGTATGCTTTCATTCTTGCTGACTCTCCTAGCCCCCGAGGGCCGGTTTGAAATATTCTTTCAAACCAGGACTTAATAATATAAACCTTGATGCTTTGAAAATTTACTGATGTAGCCCCCAAGGGCCGGTTCAACTTAGTGTAGTTAAACCGGTACTTTAAGAAATTGAAACTGCCGCATCAGAATACATATGATCAAATAGCCATTAGCCCCCAAATGCCAAGTTGAATGCTTGTATTGATCTTGGGACTTTGTAAACAATTGAAAGATGAAGATCGAATATGCATTAGCCCCCAAGTGCTAAGCGCATAACTTGTTATGTGGTTGGTACTTGAATCCTTCTACCGATTTGTTGAAACATATATCTGTATGCCTACAGGCGGAGCTGAAGGCAAAAGAAAACCAAGTCATCGATCTGCAAGAAAACCTGAAAACCCAACAGGCTGAAACCTCCAAAGCAAAAGAGGAATTGGCTAGTGCCTTAAGCGCCATGGAACAACTTAAGGAGAATTTCAAGAAGAAACGGGCGGATTGGGCCACTGAAAAGTCCGCTTTGATCAAACGAGCAGAGGATGCCGAGGCTGCACTAAAACCAGTGACGGATGAACTGACCAGCATAAAGCGGCACGTTCATGCCATGACCACTGCTATCTTTGGTAAGTCAGCTTGCCTTCTGAATTGGTTCTGCCTTCTTACAGAGTCGCCGGTTTATTAACCCTTTATGGTATTTCAGGGACACGCATTGGTCACTTGGGATCAGATGTGCGGAAGAAATTGAAAGCCGCCTATACCTTGGTTGAACAATTGTATACTGGTGCCCAGCGGATCATCTGTACCGCGTCTCATAACAAACCGGTGCCCACTTTGATTCAAGATACTCTGATGAAACTGTCAGTGCTTCCTGCCCGGGTTGAAGAGCTGAAGAAATCTGCTGCTCGAACCGGTGCAATCAATGCATTAATCCGAGCGAAAGCCTGGGTGCCGGATTTTGATCCTATTGAAGCGGCTCAGGGCTATCCCAGCTTGAAGGAAGACGGGTCAGAATTTGGTGAAGCGGATTTGCGAGCAATAAACCGGGAAGTACGTCTGCTAGCTTGTCAATTGGCTGAGGAAGCAGACTTGTCTCGTTATCAAGCCCAATATGACAGCAAGAACAAGCGAATAGCTGCACCAATCCATGAATCAGAAAATATGATCCCTCCAATCCGTAAGCATACTTACGCTCCCGATATTGACCCATCTTTGCTAATCCATGACGAAGTTGTATTTCAAGCATTAATGGGAATCGACTGGACAACTGTGGATTTCCAGCCACTTGGTAGAGAAACGGAAGCTGAAGCGGCGCAGGATGAACCGCAACCATCAGGCCAGGCTGGTGGCCAAGCTTAAACCGGAAGCCGGTTTTAAAACTGCCTCTCCTTTGTGAAAGACAATTATGTTATTATGGGCACCACGTTTCCTTGTAATAGGCTAGCTGATACCTTTGATGTTGATATGCCTTCGTGCATAACTTGTTCTTCCTGTGGTAATGAACTTTCCAAAACACTTTCTGAAATAAGAAATTCGTCAAGTGCCACCGCGGTTGTACCGTCAGGCGGAATATGATTCTGTGTATATAAAGTCAAAACATCCAAAACAAAATTTTAGGTATATGATCAAAATTTTGAGATACATAATACCTGCCACCGTTGAGTGTGAAGTTGGCTTGGCCAACCTTGAAGCGGAGTTTTGCAAACCCACACTGTTGGAGGAAATAACAACTCCTGTATATGTATATGACACTAGTTACCATGTAAACTGTGCCGGGTTATAATAAACACTGTGTTACTCCATAAGAGGATGTTAACAACAAGGATCAAACCAGACAAATAGTCTCCGGATTGACGTGAACTGTGTTCCGTCAATTGATTGGTTAAAAAACTTTGTCGGTTTAAAGAACACAATAAAAAACAAAAAAAACCCTTCAAAGAAAAATATGAAGCAAAAGCAACGACAAAAACGTTTGCCAAAAAAGATTTATTTAAGCTGATCAAATGGCGTAACCATGGCCAAACACGACCAAGCTCCCGTTAGGTGTAACTATGGTTCTAGTTAGCCAGGTCCCCAAGTGATTCTTGTGGCATTTATGCCGACCAAATGGCGTGGTCATGGTTCGGGTTCGACCAAGCCCCTAAGTGATTCTGTGGCCTTAGGCCGATCAAGAGGCATGACTGGTTCAGACATGACCAAGTCCCCAAGTGATCTGGTGGCTTTCGCCTATCAAGAGGCATGGTATTGGTTCGGACACGACCAATCCTCCAAGTGATATAACACGATGCTTTTAGCAAAGCGAACTCAAGGGGTAAACCGGAGGCTGCTTTAGAGCAACTCCGTGTAACCTCACATGATGTAAAAGAATAGATACCCCGCTTTAGCTGAGGTTCCGGTTTATTATACTTAATCATAATACATTGTCGTAATATGTACATAAGTATAGCCAATGGCTCAGGTATAGTAAGGCCGAAGATGAGCTATATTTCATGGCCTGCTAGTCTCCTCCTCTGATGTACGTGAGTCCTTATGCTCTCGAATATCGATCAGATAGTACGACCCGTTGTGCAGATTCTTGCTGACCACGAAAGGCCCCTCCCAAGGTGGGGATAGCTTATGCATACCAATATGATCTTGGATGAGCCGAAGCACCAAATCTCCTTCCTGAAAGGCTCTAGTTCTGACTCGGCAACTGTGATAACGACGAAGATCCTGCTGGTAAATCGCCGATCGGGCGGCTGCGATGTCACGCTCTTCATCCAACCGGTCCAAAGCATCTTGCTGTGCTGTCTCATTGTCCGCTTCAATATAAGCTGTGACACGATGTGAATCATGATGGATATCACTGGGGAGAACCGCCTCCGCTCCATAAACCATGAAGAACGGTGTGTATCCTGTTGATCTGTTGGGTGTTGTATTGATGCTCCATAACACAGATGGTAATTCTTCTACCCAACAACCCGGCGTTCTCTGCAAAGGAACCATGAGCCGGGGCTTGATGCCTCTCAAGATCTCTTGATTAGCTCTTTCTGCTTGACCATTGGACTGTGGATGTGCCACTGATGAAACGTCGAGCCGGATGTGCTCCCGTTCGCAGAACTCCTTCATAGCACCTTTGGACAAATTGGTACCATTATCTGTGATAATACTGTGCGGAAAGCCAAACCGGAAAATCACCTTTTTGATGAACTGAACCGCCGTGGCCGCATCACACTTGCTAACAGGTTCTGCCTCCACCCACTTTGTAAACTTGTCAACCGCCACCAGGAGGTGGGTCTTCTTATCTTTGGACCTTTTGAAAGGCCCAACCATATCCAGCCCCCAAGTCGCAAACGGCCAAGTAATTGGAATCATTCTCAATTCTTGAGCCGGTACATGAGCATGTCTCGAAAACCTTTGGCAACCATCACATCGCCTGACCAGATCCTCCGCATCAGCATGAGAAGTTAACCAATAGAAACCATGGCGAAACGCTTTAGCCACTAGAGACTTTGAACCGGCGTGGTGACCACAATCTCCTTCGTGGAGCTCACGCAAAATTTCACAACCTTCTTCAGGAGACACGCAACGTTGAAAAGCTCCTGATACACTGCAATGATGCAACTCACCGTTGATGACAGCCATGGACTTGGATCGCCGAATTATCTGTCGGGCCAGAATCTCATCTTCTAGCAACTCGCCCCGGTTCTTGTACGCCAGGTAAGGAAGCGTCCAATCTGGAATAACATGAAGAACTGCCACCAGTTGAGCCTCTGGATCAGGAATAGCCAAATCCTCTTCACCAGGGATCTTCACCGACGGGTTGTGCAGCACATCCAAAAAAACATTGGGCGGGACCGGTTTGTGCGGAGAGCCCAGCCGGCTTAAAGCATCCGCCGCTTCATTTTTCTGCCGGTCCACGTGGTCCACCTGATAGCCTCTGAAATAACCTGCAACAATATCCACCTCACGATGATATGCTACCATGAGTGGGTCCTTGGAGTCCCAAGTGCCAGACACTTGCTGAGCCACAAGGTCCGAGTCACCGAAGCACTTAACTCGACTTAGATTCATCTCCTTAGCCATCCGAAGATCATGGAGCAAGGCTTCATACTCAGCTGCATTGTTAGTACAAGGGAACATTAAAAGGAGAACATAACAAAACTTATCACCTCGTGGGGAAGTTAATACGACTCCAGCCCCCGAGCCTTCCAACTGCCTAGATCCGTCAAAATGGATGGTCCAATACGTACAATCCGGATTTTCTTCAGGTACATGCATTTCCGTCCAATCATTGATGAAATTAACAAGTGCTTGAGACTTAACCGCTGTCCGAGGCACATACTTCAAACCATACGGCCCCAGCTCTATGGCCGACTTTGCAATCCGGCCAGTTGCTTCCCGGTTCTGGATGATATCTCCCAAAGGAGCAGAACTGACTACCGTGATTGAGTGCCCTTGGAAATATTTCTTAAGCTTCCGGCTTGCCATAAAAACTCCATACACCAGCTTCTTCCAATGCGGATACCTTTGTTTGGACTCAATGAGCACCTCACTGATATAATAGACCGGACATTGAACCGGATGCTCCTTACCTGCCTCTTTTCGCTCCACCACAATAGCTACGCTAACCGCCCGAACATTAGCAGCAACATATAGCAGTAACGGCTCCTTGTCAACGGGAGCGGCGAGCACATGCGGATTGGCCAATTGCCGCTTTAAGTCCTCGAATGCTTCATCAGCAGCAGAACTCCAGATAAACTGATCCGTCTTTTTCAACATCTGATACAAAGGGATTGCCTTCTCACGCAGGCGACTGATAAACCGGCTTAGCGCAGCAATCCGGCTTGCCAGGAATTGAACATCGTTGATACACTTCGGTTTAGCCAGGGAGGTGATAGCCGTGATCTTCTCCGGATTAGCCTCAATTCCCCTGTTGGACACTAGAAAACCCAATAGCTTGCCCGCCGGTACACCAAAGACACACTTGTCCGGATTAAGCATCATCTTGTATGTTCTGAGGTTATCAAAGGTTTCTCTCAAATCATCAATTATAGTTTCCTTCTCCCTAGATTTAACCACGATATCATCCACGTAAGCATGTACATTACGGCCAATCTGCTTGTGAAGACAATTTTGTACACACCGTTGGTAAGTTGCCTGGGCACTCTTGAGCCCGAAGGGCATAGACACATAGCAGAAGGCTCCAAAGGGAGTTATAAATGCTATCTTCTCCTGGTCCTTAACTGCCATTTTGATCTGATGATAGCCAGAATACGCATCCAAAAAACTTAAACACTCACAGCCCGCCGTAGCATCAATAATTTGATCAATACGGGGGAGAGCAAAAGGATCTGCTGGACAAGCCTTATTAAGATCTGTGTAATCCACACACATGCGCCAGGTGCGGTTTTTCTTGAGGACCAGCACCGGATTGGCAAGCCACTCAGGGTGAAAAACATCAACAATAAAACCAGCTGCTAAGAGCCTGGCTACTTCTTCTCCAATTGCCTTGCGTCTTTCTTCGTTAAATCGGCGGAGGAACTGTTTCACCGGTTTATATTTAGGATCCACATTAAGTGTGTGCTCAGCGAGTTGCCTCAGTACACCTGGCATGTCAGAGGGCTTCCATAAAAAATGTCCCGATTCTCACGGATGAACTCGATGAGCGTGCTTTCCTATTTCGGATCCAAGTTGGCACTGATGCTGAACTGCTTGGACGAATCACCAGGTACGAAGTCAACAAGCTTAGTTTCTGCTGCCGATTTGAACTTCAGGGCCGGATCATGCTCCGTAGTTGGCTTCTTCAACAGAGTCATGTCCGCTGGATCAACATTGTCTTTATAGTACTTCAACTCCTCGATGGCACAAACCGACTCTGCATAAGCCGCATCTCCTTCTTCGCATTCCAAAGCGATTTTGCGGCTTCCGTGAACCGTTATTGTCCCCTTGCGACCCGGCATCTTGACCTGCAAATACACATAATAGGGCCGAGCCATAAACTTGGCGTATGCCGGTTGCCCAAACAGGGCATGATATGGACTTTGGATTTTCACCACTTCAAACGTCAATGTCTCCAACCTGGAATCATGATCATCCCCAAAGGCCACTTCAAGAGCTATCTTACCAACAGGATATGCTGATCTGCCAGGCACTACACCATGGAATACTGTATTGGACGGTTTGAGATTCTTATCTGTTAGTCCCATACGACGGAAGGTTTCATAATATAGGATGTTAATGCTGCTCCCTCCATCCATGAGCACCTTGGTGAACTTATAACCTCCCACCTGAGGCGCCACCACCAGAGCCAACTGACCCGGATTATCGACCTGGGGTGGGTGATCCTCTCTGCTCCATATAATTGGCTGTTCAGACCAACGTAGATAATGGGGTGTGGCCGGTTCAACAGAGTTGACTGCCTGTCTATGAACCTTCCGGTATCGCTTGTCCAAGCTAGTGGTAAAGACATGGTACTGCCCACTACTCAACTGCTTTGGGTTGCTCTGGTAACCTGACTGTTGCTGCAGTTGGTTGTAACCACCCTGGTTGTTCTGACTGTTTTGACCATTATGTCCGCCCGGATTACCATTAAATCCTGAACCGGAACTTCCTCCACCGTAACCCGGCCCGGACCCTGAGCCACTGCCAGATCCGTGATCACACCGGAAATTATTAGAATTCTTGAACTCCTGCATAATAAAGCAATCCTTCCAAAGGTGGTTTGCTGGCTCCTCCTTCGTCCCATGTCTTGGACAGGGCTGGCTTAGCAGATAGTTCAGGCGGTTTGAGTTAGGGTTGGGTGCTCCACTACGATTTTTTGGCCTACCCTTGCGCCGCTGGCCATTTTCCTATGCGTTGGTATTAGCCACAAAATCCATGTTACCATCCGCTTTACGCTTGCCTCCTCCGCCATTGCCTACCCAGTGATGTTGCTGACCTTTGGAGCTGCTGTTCTTCTTCCCCTTCCCTGTATTGTCATCATCAGATTCGGGATCCTTGGTACTATCAGAATCAGCATATTTTACAAAAGCGGCCATGAGGGTCCCCATGTCGGTGCAATGATGCTTCATCCGTCCCAATTTCAACTTCAGGGGCCCAAACCGGCAGTTGCCTTCTAGGGTTAATACTGTGGTGTCAGCGTTGATGTGGTCTGAGGAGTGTAACACTTGTGAAACTCGGCGCACCCAATGAGTCATTGATTCTCCTTCCTCCTGGACGCATGCAGCTAAGTCCACTATCGACATAGGCTGTTTACAGGTATCCTTGAAATTGTTGATAAACCGGGCTCGCAATTGGTCCCATGAACTGATAGAATTAGCCGACAGGCTTTTTAACCAAGTACGAGCCGTTCCTTCAAGCATCATGGTGAAGTATTTCGCACACGCCGCGTCATCCACATCTAACATCTCCATGGCCATATCATAGCTCTCCACCCAACTCTCTGGAGGTTGATCCGCCGTGTAATTTGGTACCTTGCGCGGGCCTTTGAAATCCTTGGGCAGGCGCACGTTGCGTAAAGCGGGGATAAGGCAAGGCACCCCCAAAGAACTGGAAGTAACACCAGGTTCAATTGAAATGGTTGGACGAACCGGCGTGAGCTGCCCAGCCTAATGCTGTGCGGCTAACTCGGCCTCCCTGCGCGCTCGGGCCCAGTTCACCACCTCCTGAGCGTCATCAGCACCACCCGTTGGGTTGTTGCCACGGGGTGCTCCACGTCGTTCATTACTTGACACTGCTGGTTCCTCCATATGTCTGCTATAGCTCCAGCTTGGACGGGTGGTCGAGTGGATCCGGTCGCGGCTGTACGAGTACGCTTCCTGTTGGGCCAAAGCTATCCTCAGAAGTTCCTTGACCCGTCGCGTCTCTACTGCCTGCAGCAAGTCACCTTCAATTGGAATGGCCTCCAGCCACGCCGCAGCGGCAACAAGATTGTCCATTGGGTTGGAGTAATGACCCGAAGGTGTTAAAGCATCCTGAGGTATAACGGTGTTTTGACGAGGCGGGTCCACCTGACGGGGCTGAACCGGTGCACCGGTCCTAGGGGCTTCTGCCCAGTTCCCCTCCAGCGGATTGCCGGTTCTTGGTCCTGGAGTGTTGAAAAGGTCTCTGGCCTCGAAAACCGGAGGTAAGCGGGATTGGTGCTTCCTCCTCATGACTTCATGCGACGCGCTCTGGTCCAACATAAGCCTGTAGGCCTGTGCATCTAAAACGGCCTGCTCTGCGGCCATCCTGGTGTCCTCAGCCGCCAGATCCGTCTTGGCCTAGGTGATTTGTTCCTTTACCTTTGCAATCTCCGTGTTATGAGCGTCCTGATCTGGCGGATTAACTTCTGCCATAAGCACAACCAACACATCAAATAGTTCTGATAGAACCTGAACCAGCGGGCGCACAGGGCCTCCTGCCCCGGCAGCCGTTGCCGCTGCTGAACCGGAGATCGTTGCCGCGTCTATCAAAGAATGAAGCACTGCTTGTGTTCCGGTCATGAATATTCCAACCCGGTTAGGCAGATCAGAGGGGTCCGGAATACTGTCGCCATCAGAACATCTCTCAATCCGGCCATCTTGTAGATGATAAAGAGATTCGGTTTCTCCGGTCGAAGATTCGTCACCGGAACAAACGGCAGTCGCCCCGGGAAGCTCCGATCCGTCCTCATAACTCCCTCCATGGATCATTCCCACGAAGGCACGCTTCATGGCCGGTTTAACCAGGGCGAATCGCGCATGCTGAGCCGTCTCGACGAGGTCGGTGCAGATGTCCGGCTCAGGGCCCGGTTCACCGACCTTGCCAATGAAAATGTGAATGCTACCAAAGGGGACCCGGTACCTGTACTTAATTGAGCCGGCCTCAGGGTCCCAGCCTGCGTCGTCGATGTAGAGCTTGCCGCGACGACTCTTAGTCATCTGGCCTACAGCGTAGCCCTCGAGTCCTTCAAAGCGGCCCTCCAAGAACCGGAAACGATCGTGCGATAGCCACACGGTGCGCGCCAACTGTCGTGGTTTTGTCACGGCAGATGTCCTAGAGAAAGGACTTAGTCGTGGAGCCATCGCGACGGGTTAGCTTGAAGGGGTTAAAGCGGACACAAGGACGCAAGAGGGTTTATACTAGTTCGGCCCCTTCAATGAAGGTAAAAGCCTACGTCTAGTTGTGATGGAATTGATGGGTGTTTCAATGACTACGGAGCAAACAAGCTTCGCCTATGTCTCGAGTTGTGTCTGTCGTCCTTGAACTGCCGCCGGGTCGTCCCCTTATATACATGGGTGACGCCCGTCGGTTTAGAGAGTCCCAACACCGGCTCATAGATGTGTCCGGTTTGGTCTCTACTTATTCCTAACTTACAATACAAGTTACATATTGATGCCGGTTTATGGCTACAGGCTCTCGACCGATTATGGGTCTTGAGCCCTCATCTATCTTCACGGGCTTTAACCTGCTTAACTACTGACGAAGTTAATCCGGCCCAGATAGGCCGGTTTACGCCCAGTAGTAATATCCCCAACAGCGGACTAAAGATGTTTTTACATTCATTCCACTATGAACCCCCATATGTTACGATACTGTGATTTTTCAGTCATAGTTCGGACATGCACATTAGCGCATGTACGCCCAGGGAAAGGAACCCTTAATGGAACTATTCTCCCTGGAAGATGTTTCTTACAATCACAATGTAATATAACATAGCTAGCTGGATACAACTTGTCTGTTCAAGCAACTATGACCCCTACACCTGGTTTCCACGCATACTCCGGTCTATTTTGCCGCTCAAGTATTCGGAAACACTCCGCACCTTCAGGTCCAGAGGTCGAAGTGAAAAGGTCTGCCATGACAACCATTTTACAATCTGGCTAGGGATAAATATGTCAAGGAAAGTACATAGTCACTTGGACTCGAAAATTTCCTCCTGTATACCGTCTAGCGGGTTGTCTAACTTACAATCCTGTTGGGAATATTTGGCGCTACTTCTACTTGGTCATATACCAAATTAACAGGAATTTCTTTCCCATCTGATCCTAGAGGTCCGACCTGGGCCATATGTTTTGGATCAAGCTTGGTATACCATGTTTTCACCATGGCCCAGGCCTCTTGCGCTCCTTCCCGGCAGGCCGGTATCTTCCATAATTGGAAACGCCACCGCGCTCCCTTGAATAGCTGTACAAGATCCTTCATACTTCCTGGAGGGGAGGCGGATGGCCATAAGGCCTTGCCAAACACTTCACATCGCCTACCAAGCTCGCTCATGCATTTGCGACAACTCTTGTAGCAGATCGCCCGAAGATCTGGACAACTCCTCTCCGGGACGGCCAGTCAGCGTACCTCCATACATAACTCTGTCAGTTCCTTTCCTCACCGAATTACACAGAGGTAAGTTTGAACACATACCAAATACGCCGCCTCGCAGCCTCTTATTTTCCTTCACGGAGTCAGCCAGCTGGGCCCGCACATCGTTCAATTCTTCGCCCAGCTGGGTGTTGGAATCTTGGAGTTTGTTTTTCTCCTCCCTGACCCGTGTCAGTACATGTTCGCCCGCGGCCTGCTACTTTTTGGCTTCTTGTTCACCCACTTGCGCGACTTCCAGTGCCTCCTTTAGTTTATCTGATGATCATGCCATGAGATATGCAACACTATTAGCATTGCTGGTATATAATCATATTGTCTTGATGGAGGGGAATATTACCAGGAGATGCCTTCTTGGATTTTTCCAGTTCAATAGTAGCGGCATTTAGCTCGGTCCGACACTTTTCTAGTTCTTGAGACAACATGTTGTTCTTCTCCGTAAGCACCTGGTTATACAATGATCCTTAAATCGGTTGTATCAACTGCTTCATGTCTCGGGGGCTACTGGTATATAATTATCATATTTGGACAATGTAAACTTACGCGCATAACTTTCAAATACTGGTCTGTGGTTCTAGTAAGCCCGTCTCGAGCAGCTCGGATGTATGCATCAGCGAGCTGAAGGCATTGAATGCCTCTTTTGTAAAGCCGGGGTCGCGTAGAACGGCCCTCCGGCACCGATGATTCATTGCGCTCTCCACTTCCGAGTTTGTGAAGGATACATCATCCCAATCCTCTGCCAAAGGACAATCTGCGTCACTCCTGTGTCAGCCCTCGTCTTTACGGTAAGGTCTGGAACCTGGCTGTTCGGAGTATGCCCGGCAGGACCCCCGGACATAGTCTGGCGAAATCTTTTCCTGATAAGGCACGAACGGACAATGTCATAGTTGGATGTGACTTGCAGGGGGTATATTTACAAAGCCATACCTCTTTGATGAAGGCTCGGTCGTGTCTTCGTTTGCCTTCCTCTTCGAAGGCTTGCCCGGTGTGGGCGCCGCTCTCTTTGGAGTTGCCTCCGGTGTAGCATGGCGCGCCGGGTGCCTCCCCTTTGGAGCACAAGACAGTGCGGTGGGTGAGGCAGAATGAGGAAGCTCTTTCGGAGGAGATTTCTCCTGATTACTTACATGTGAGGCAGGGAGAAGACCAGGATAGTCGGTAGTGATGGCCACCTCCGTGCCATCATAGCTCGCCTGGTAGAACACCCCATCCTCGAGCTCCACGAATATGTCCGGATCCTCTTCGAATCCGGGGTCAAGGCCCCGGTTGCGGTCCTCTGGCTGTGGGGCGGGGCCATGGAGCCCCTTGGTGATCTTTCGCCATTCCTGTTACAAATGGACTGATTAATGTTCATTAAAAGTGACTCAAGGAGTAGATTGAGTAGAGTAGTGGGATTAGAACGCACCCATCTAGGAGGATTGTACATGGAAAATCCATATCGACACTTAATACGAATGAGTTCCTCTTTCTCCCCTTTGAATAGTTCGGCCAATATTTTGGACAAAGCGGTGGGGGTGTCCGGTCCCTTCCAACCGCAGCGGGAAGCGTCATCTTCCCCATTATAGTGCCACATGGGAAGCCCTCTGTATTGGAGTGGCTGAACCCCTCGTACTATGGAAGTCTCCATTACCTTGACTATTGATAATCCAGACTGGGCAAGCGTCTTTATCTTGCTCATCAGTTGAAGGACTTCTGCACTATCTTCCTCCTCGAGGCTTCGAGGGCGCCAGCTGTGGTGTTTCTTCAACGGAACACTTGTAAATTCGGGAAGACCCATTCGGACTGGGTCGGGAAGGGCGACCTCCTCGATATAGAACCATTCGGAAGGCCACTCTTCGGATGCCTTCTTCAGCGTGCCGGACAGGTATCCGTTCCCGACGATGCGCCATACATCGGCTCCGCCCACTTCAAATATTGACCCCTCTTGGTTACAAGGGACGAGGCAGAATAGCTTCCTCCACAATTCAAAATGGGCCTCACAACCCAGGAATAACTCACAAAGAGCAACGTAACCCGCAATGTGCAGGATGGAGGCAGGAGTGAAATTGTGCAGTTGGAGGCCATAATACTCCAGAAGTCCTCGGAGGAACGGGTGGATTGGAAATCCAACGCCTCTCAACAAGTAAGGAACGAAGCACACTCGTTCACCCTGGATGGATTGGGGAAATTCTTTGCCTGAGCCCTACCGTTGAAGGAAGTCAATCCTGCTCGAACGGGGACTAGATCCGCGGGGGGAAGAAATCCCTGCGTCTGCAGCTTCACTAGCCGGCCGTGGGATATGGAACACTTCTCCCAATCGCCTTTTTTAGGGCCGTGGGGATAGGAGGAAGAGCTGGGAGCGCTAGCCATGTTGGAATAGTTTCTCCTAGCGAGCTCTGAGGATCCCTCGCTTGGTGTGGAATGGATCTGAAGATCCCAGTCTCTCTAAATAGACACCTTTCTTATATGGTCAGGGTGATATGTGCAAAAATAACCCGACCTCTCGTATTCGCTCGACACATGGAAGCTGAAGTCATGAAGGCTTGGAAGCCGATGGGCGCGGCATTAAATGGAAAGCCGAATTCTGCTCCTTAAGTCAGGTACATTGAAGTATTCGGAGAAGGAACCCGCCTTGCAATGCCGAAGACAACCTACATGCCGGACACCTCGTCATTGAAGCCTGGTTCAGGGGCTAATGAAGGAGTCCTGGATTAAGGGGTCCTCGGGTGTCCGGACTATATGGTACGTGGGCTGGACTGATGGGTTGTGAAGATACTAGACCGAAGACTCTCTCCCGTGTCTGGATGGGACTCTCCTTGGTGTTGGGGGTTGGGTGCAACATATGCCAATGGATGGCTTATCATGGTGGGAACGAGTAGAACGTCGCCGGTGCCTGGAAGCGGGATGAGGCGTAGACACGAACGCCGGCGCACTTTACCTAGTCCTGCTCTGCGGGGTCTCCGCATGATCACTAAGGCACTAGTGAGTACAATGGTGCTCCTCGAGCTGTATGCTAGAGGTAGAAGAAGGCAAGGCTTTCTCTCTCCTCCCTCTATGTGTGAGTCTAGTTTTAACCGCTTGCGAACCCTTTGCATGGGTGCCATGGGGGGTTTATATAGGCCTACCCCCTAGGGATACAATGCTAATCTGGCCGAGTGTAGGACCCGGCTGTCAGTGTCTCCGGTCGCCGGCAGCTAGGGCCCGCCGCCTGGCGGGCCCCGCCGACTGGTATGGTACGGAGCTGACAGACCGCTCCCGCCACTCGCAGGTCTTGTCGGCTGCTGATTACTATAGCCGCGATGCTAATGACGCATGCTTGGTCAGGGAGTGTGGCTACAGTCCCGCCGCCTGGTGGAGATCACTGTAGCCACACCGTGTCTCATCACGTTAATGGCGCACGAGCCCCGAGGGAGGAATGGGCCGCCTTCTGGAAGCCGGCCTCCCTCGGTTCCGACTGGTCAGGCCTCCACCCTCTTCCGGGCTCTCGCTGCCTGGTAGGGCCCACCGCCTGCAGGCCGTACCAACAGGCCGTCGTGGGAACAGGGCTCTGCCTGCCAGGAGTGACGTGAGGGGTGGAGTGGCAACAGTGCCGCGCCGGGCGGAGATCTCCGCCTGTACGGAGCACTGTGGCCACGCCCGACCCTGGATACGGGGGTGATGGGCTACACTGTAGCCTCACCCTGTCTTTTCTTCTTAATGGGGGCGCAGACTCTGAGGGCGTCGTGGGCCGCCTGCAAGGAGTCGGCCCGTCTTGGTGTCGCCTTCTAGAGCCTTTGCCGCCTTCTGGCAGCCGGCCGCTTGGGCCAGCCGGCCACCAGAAGGTGGTGCTTCATCTTGATGTCCTGAGGGGCGCAGCCGGCCCCGATGTCTTGAAAGGTTCAGGGACTCGGGTTAGGCTACCCGTGGCCCATTACTCCGATAGTAGTCCCCGAAGCTGGTGAGGCGCTGCGGCTGAGGAGTCGAGGAGCCTCAACAGTTTCCTTCTCCGGGTGCTCTGGACAGAAGCTTCATCCGACTCCCGGCAAGCCGCCTGGTGGGAGTCGGCCACGTCCAGTCGGATTTGTTTGAAACTTTGAATGCAACGACGAGAACTAGGTGGCGTACTAGCTAAGCCTCCAGGCCCGCCGCCCGTCGTGGGCATGCCACGTGGCGTCAGCCAGCCGGGCCAGCCTGCTAGCCCACGCGCGTTATGGGATGCGACAGTAGGCTGGGCCCGCCACTACCGGGCCTCGGCACGCGAGCGGATCTGCTGCGGTCGAGGCGGCCGGTTGAGCTTCTCCGCGGAGTTACTGCGCGCAGTAACTCACGCGATAAAGTGGGGACGTGGGGTCGTGGGCACAGTTAATCCCACGATCCCACGCCCCGCCCCCTTGGCTTCATAGCCCACCGGCTATAAGTAGGGGGAGGAGGCGAAGCAATGGAGCACACGCGCCTTCCTGCCCCATTCTCATCTCCTTCCTCCTCCTCTCGCCGCCACGCCCCTGAGCCACGCCGGAGTGCCACCGCTGCTCGTTTCCGTCGAGCTCTTCCGCCCCAAGCCCTCTTGGCTCCGCACCAGCTCTCAGCTCCCCCGCCGAGCCATTTACCTCGTCGAGCTCTTCATGACGCGCGAGCGGGGAGGAGATTGGGACGGGTCGAACGTCAACAAAGACCACATTGCCTTCCTCCGCGACAAGCGGCGCCTTCCAGCGCGGGCTACATGAAGGCGCGCGTGCCTCCTATGGGGGAGATTTCGCCGGTGCTGGGGGAGGGCGAGCGGGTCTTCTTTCGCTCACACTTCATCCGTGGCTTCGGCCTACCGGTGAGCGGCTTTCTCCGCTTGTTCCTTGAGTTCTACCATCTCCGACCTCATCACATCACGCCCAACACCATGATGTTGCTGTTCGCCTTCGTCACGATGTGCGAAGGCTACCTCGGCATCCTCTCCACCATCAAGTTGTGGGGAGCATTCTTCTACACCAAGCTGGGCACCTCCGCCAGGGAGAAGGCAGCCCAGTGTGGTGCCTTCGTCGTGGTGCGCCGGCCGTCGCCGAAGAATGTATTCCCCGCCATCAAGCTGCCACAGTCGATCAAGATGTGGTAGCAATCTTACTTCTACATGGAGAATGTTGACCCGAAAGTCGACTTCCTCAACCTGCCGGCCTACGAAGCCGGCCCACTGGCTGAGCCACGGGACAACTGGGCTACAAGCCGAAGCCTGTGTCAGCAAACGGCGCCGCCGCCATCAACCGACTCCGGGTGCTGACCGAAGCCGAAGGCCTCAAGGCGTCCGACTTGCTGGTCGCCTTCGCCGCACGCCGGGTTCTCCCGCTCCAAGGCCGGCCTCACTTGATCAGCCGGATGAGCGGGCACCGCGACCCGTGGCGGCTGAGTACCAAGGAGATGCCGGCTGCCGAGGTGGCAAACATGGTGAACGATATCTCCGACCTCAAGCTGGAGGGGTCCTGGAGGTTTGGCAAGCAGCCGTACTCCCGCGCGGACCCGCCGCCTGCCATGAGTTCTTCAATCTTTTCCCTCTTCCATACTTCATCTTGATTCCGTCTTGTGGTATCGACCAGTTGGCCTCTTACTTTTTGAAACAGATCTACATCTCTGTGGCGACGGCCGCCATCGTGGAAGAGGGTGGAAACTACTAGCTGGACCGGGAGGTGAGTGACGTGGACGACCCCGACCTGGGGGCGGCCGCCTTGGAGGATGACGCCACAGGTGGCGTGTATGGAGCCGGTGGCTCCGAGGAAGGGGGCGGCATCAAGACGTGGCCGGACGACGTCGAGGAGGAGGAGGACGAGTCGCGCCCTTCATGAGGCGGCGGCAAGGCGGATGCGGGCCCCTCCGCCGAGCCGACTGCTCGAGGCGGCACACGAAAGTGCAAGCAAGGCGCCGCCTTGTTCAGTAGCGCGCCGAACAAGGCCAAGAACCCGACCGCTGCGACCAGATGGAAGAAGGCCGCCGCGAAGACGGCCAAATTTTAGAAGGTCCCGAAGGCGCCTCCCATGGTGTCGTCGTAAGTATCTATTCTTGTGCTTTTCTTCCTTGCTGATTCTCTCTGAGTTTCTTCGCTTTATTTTTCTTGACTCAGGGCCCCGCTCTCTCTTGAGAAGTGGGCCGCTGCCTCCCTCATCGGGTCAGCGGAGACCTCCACCACCACCCGGCGAATCGATCCAGCCGCCGACCTCCATGAGGCGCAGGAGCGAAACGCGCGGGAGGACGCGAGGAGCAGGAAGCCGCCCGCCTGGAGAAGGCGGAGGCGGACAAAGCGGAGGCCGCCGCGCTAATGAAGCTGGCGGAGGCCGAGGCTGCGGCCGCGGCGAAGGAGCGGGCTGAAGAAGTCGCGCGCCATAAGTCGGCGTTATTCGTCGTCCCCCTGAACTCCGCACCGCCACCACCAGAGTTCGTGGCGCCAACTGGGGAAGCCGGCGACGAGAACCTGATCATGGAGAGGGAAGGCCGCGACGTCGTCATGCCGGACGTAGTCGTGCCTCCGCCACCGCCGTCTGAGGGAGCGCGGGACAAGCAGCCGGCTCACCCGCCAGTGCCACCAGTCGGAGGCGAGATGGCGATGGGCCCGACTCCTGAGGTCCGCACACCATCGCGCCGCCGGTTTGCAAAGGCGGCTTCGGCGCCACGTCCGTTGGAGGCTGGAGCTGTGAGCCCGTCGATCCCGGACACCGAGGCGACCAGCGCCGCGCCCGCTGACTGGGTGCGGGGAGGAGGGACGAGCCCTTTGAACCGGGCGATCCTAGACGTCTAGGCCAAGCTTCATGCTGAGGCCAACGCTCTTAAGCATTGCAACAAGGCGTTCTTGGATTCGTGAGCGGCCATTCGGGTATGCTTCTTGCTTCTTTATTTCAGATTCTTGTACTTCTCTGTGGGGGCACGCCAGCGCACCCACTGGGTGTAGTCCCCGAGTTCCAGGCCGGCTGCTAAGTAGGCGACTCGAACTTTAATTTGCAAGATCCGAGTACTAACATTGTCTGAAATCTTCTTTGTAGGATTATCATAACCTTCGTGCAGCCGCCTTCAACTCCAAAGTCCAGGAGCTGGATCAACGCACCGCCGACTTGTCGGAAAGCCGGAGTAAGTCTTTGTTTTCTTTCTCTGCGGGGGCGCGCTAGCACACCCGCGGGCTATAGTCCCCGAGATTCGGGCCGACTGCTGAGCAGTCGGGCCGGATTTCCCCGGCAACTGCTCTTTCTCTTTGTTGATATCGATAACTTTCTTCTCCGCGGGGGCGCGATAGCGTGCCCGCGGGATGTAGTCCCTGAGATTCGGGCCGAATGCTGAGCAGTCGGGCCGGATCTCCCTGGCGACTGTACTTATTCTATGTTGGTTGCTGACGTCTTTTTCTTTCTCTGTTCTTGTATAGGCCAACGCTACTTTGCAGCAGCAGCTGGGCGAAGCCAACACCATGTTGCGCTCCAAGGAGGCAGAGAAGCTACTTTAATATGTGCAGCTACTTTCATTTCTATGGAAGGATGATATTTAAACCACTTCTCCTTAGGGAGATCAACATGAGTAGCAAAAGATTCACAGAAAGAGGCTACTATCTCAGAGTCAAGTCCATATTTAGTGCTAAATTTACGGAAAACATCGGTATCCATAAAAGATTTAACACAATCAAACTTAGGTGTCATACCTGACTCCTTACCTTCGTCGAGATCCCAGTCTTCATAGTTGCATTTAATTCTTTCCAATAAATCCCATTTGAATTCAATAGTCTTCATCATAAAAGATCTAGCACAAGAAGTATCGAGCATGATGCGATTGTTATCAGCAAGCCAAGCATAAATTTTTTGAATAATTATTTCTTTTGGGAGCTCATGATTGGAGCATGAATATAACATTGATTTAAGCCTCCCCAAGCTTGAGCGATGCTTTATCCTTTGCGAGGCCAAAAATTATACATATAATTGCGATCACGATGAACAAGATGCGTAGGATAAACTTCTGATGAAATTCCAATTTCAATCATTTGTAGTTCCATGATCCCATATTATCACATAGCCTATACCATGTCAATGCATCTCCCTTCAAAGATAAAGGGAAGACCTTCTTCTTCATAACATCATCGGGCACAACTGCAAGCTTAAATAATCCACAAACTTCACCCACATATATTAGGTGCTCGTCAGGATGCATTGTTCCGTCTCCTGCAAAAGGATTAGCTAGCAGTTTCCCTATCATACCCGAAGGAATCTCAAAGTAGACATTTTCATTTTCAGTAGGTTCAGTAGGTTGAGGAGCAACTCTTTGCTCTACTGGTCGGGGTGAAGATACCCCAAAAAAGCCCCTCAGAGGATTACTTTCCATAGTAATAAGTGATAGTAAATTTCAGCACACTATATAAATTTTTCCTTACCAAATTCCACCTACCAAAGGCGCTTCACTCCCCGGCAACGGCGCCAGAAAAGAGTCTTGATGACCGACAAGTATAGGGGATCTATCGTAGTCCTTTCGATAAGTAAGAGTGTCGAACCCAACGAGGAGCAGAAGGAAATGATAAGTGGTTTTCAGCAAGGTATTCTCGGCAAGCACTGAAATAATACGTAACACATAGTTTTGTGATAAGATAATTTCTAACGAGCGACAAGTAACAAAAGTAAATAAAGTGTAGCAAGGTGGCCCAATCCTTTTTGTAGCAAAGGAAAAGCCTGGACAAACTCTTATATAGAGAAAAGCGCTCCCGAGGACACATGGGAATTATCGTCAAGTTAGTTTTCATCACGTTCATATGATTCGCGTTCGGTACTTTGATAATTTGATATGTGGGTGGACCGGTGCTTGGGTGCTGCCCTTACTTGGACAAGCATCCCACTTATGATTAACCTCTATTGCAAGCATCCGCAACTACAACAAAAGTATTAAGGTAAACCTAACCATAGCATGAAACATATGGATCCAAATCAGCCCCTTACGAAGCAACGCATAAACTAGGGTTTAAGCTTCTGTCACTCTAGCAACCCATCATCTACTTATTACTTCCCAATGCCTTCCTCTAGGCCCAAATAATGGTGAAGTGTCATGTAGTCGACGTTCACATAACACCACTAGAGGATAGACAACATACATCTCATCAAAATATGGAACGAATACCAAATTCACATGACTACTAAAAGCAAGACTTCTCCGTCGTCCTCAGGAACAAACATAACTACTCACAAAGCATATTCATGTTCATAATCAGAGGAGTATTAATATGCATAAAGGATCTGAACATATGATCTTCCACCAAATAAACCAACTAGCATCACCTACAAGGAGTAATCAACACTACTAGCAACCTACAGGTACCAATCCCAGACTTGGAGACAAGAATTTGATACAAGAGATGAACTAGGGTTTGAGAGGAGATGGTGATGGTAAAGATGTTGATGGAGATTGCCCTCTCCCGATGAGAGGAGCGTTGGTGATGACGATGGCGATGATTTCCCCCTCCCGGAGGGAAGTGTCCCCGGCAGAACTGCTCTACCGGAGCCCTAGATTGGTTCCGCCAAGGTTCCACCTCGTGGCGGCGGAGTCTCGTCTCGAAATCTTGCTTGTGATTTTTTTCGGATGAAAGACTTCATATAGGAGAAGATGGGCACCGGAGGGCCAACAGGGGACCCACGAGGCAGGGGGCTGCGCCCAGGGGGTAGGGCGCGCCCCCCACCCTTGTGGCCAGGGTGTGGGCCCCCTCTGGTATTTCTTCCACTCAGTATTTTTTATTATTTCCAAGAATAACTGTCGTGGAGTTTCAGGACTTTTGGAGTTGTGCAGAATAGGTCTCTAATATTTCCTCCTTTTCCAACATAGAATTACAGCTGCCGGCATTCTCCCTCCTTATGTAAACCTTGTAAAATAAGAGAGAATAGGCATAAGTATTGTGACATAATGTATAATAAGAGCCCATAATGCAATAAATATTGATATAAAAGCATGATGCCAAATGGACGTATCAACTCCCCCAAGCTTAGACCTCGCTTTTCCTCAAGCGGAAGCCGATAACGATAAATATGTCCACATGTTTAGAGGTAGACGCGTCGATAAAACAAAATATGGACATGAGGGCGTCATGATTATTCTCATAACAGAAACATATATGAGTATTGTCATATGATTTCTTATGCTCAAGTAATAATCTATTCACAACGCAAAGTATGAATCAGAAACTTTATTGAGAACTAACAAACTATAATCTCAGTCATTGAGACAATTGCAATTTATCATAACATCAGAAAGAGTCTATGTCAGAGTAGCAAGTCCACATACTCAACTATCATTTAGTCTTTCATAATTGCTAACACTCACGCAATACTTGTGGTTACGGAGTTTTAATCGGACACAGAGAAAGATAGGGGCTTATAGTTTCGCCTCCCAACCTTTTACCTCAAGGGTAATGTCAACAATAATAATTTATGCTAACCCATGTCCAATTAGATATATCTATCAGGATCTTTCCAACACACTGTGCTTGCCAAAGGATAAAATATAAAAAGGAAAGGTGAAGATCACCATGACTCTTGCATAAGGTATAAGATAATAATAAAAGATAGGCCCTTCACAGAGGGAAGCAGAGGTTGCCATGCGCTTTCAGGGTTGGATGCACAAAATCTTAATGCGAAAGAACGTCACTTTATATTGCCACTTGTGATATAGAACTTTATTATGCAGTCCGTCGCTTTTATTTCTTCCAAGCTATTTAGGTGAGACTATAGTATAAAGCTTATTTCCTCCACACCAATCAATCATACATATTTAGAGAGCAATTTTTATTGCTTGCACCGATGACAACTTACTTGAAGGATCTTACTCAATCCATAGGTAGATATGGTGGACTCTCATGGCAAAACTGGTTTAAGGGTTTTTGGAAGCACACGTAGTATCTCTACTTGGTGCAAAGAATTTGGCTAGCATGAGGGGGAAAGGCAAACTCAACATGTTGGATGATCCATGACAATATACTTTATCTCAGATATAAGAAAACATAACCCATTATGTTGTCTTCCTTGTCCAACATCAACTCTTTAGCATGTAATATTTTAATGAGTGCTCCCAATCATAAAAGATGTCCAAGATAGTATATTTATATGTGAAACCTCTCTTTCTTTATTACTTCCTATTAATTGCAACGATGACCAAAGCTATGTTTGCCAACTCCCAACAATTTTTAATCATCATACTCTTTCTATGTGAAGTCATTACTCTCAATAAGATCAATATGTTTTCTTTATTTCTTTTTATTATTTTCTCTTTTCTTTTATTCACTCAGGATCATAGCAAGATAATCAATCCCTTTACTCAACACTAATCTTTATTATATAGCTCACGGACTCGATTACAAAGAGGGATCATATAGCAAAACTCAAAACTAGATCATACCCAAACTTTTATTCTACTAGATCAAGAAACTACTAATAGGATCGAACTAAGAAAAACGGTAAAGAAAGAAGATGTGGTTGTGATACGATACCGGGGCACCTCCCCCAAGCTTGGCAGTTGCCAAGGGGAGTGCCCATACCCATGTGATTATGTGTCCTTCTTCGGGGATGGTGATGTGATATTCTTGGCGATAATGCCCTTTAGGATACGATTCTCTTCCTCGAGCTTATTGAGTTGCTGCTTGAGATCCATTATCTCCTTACGAAACTTCCCTGTAATGGCTAAAGCTCCTTGCACCCAAGGGTGTTGCATAACTGCGGGAGAACAAGTGACACTCTTCTTCATATTTTCATAAGAAAGAAATCTAACATTGGAAGGGATAACTGAGTTTGGAATGGCTGAGCTCTGTTGTTCCCCCATCGTGAACCCAGCTCGGAAGCGAGAAGTGACTTCTTGATCCTCCATGGCATCTATCCTCATCAAATCAGCCTCCATCTCTTCCTCCGTTGCTGGCCCAAAGTGGTCAACATTGCTATTTGTCCTTGGTCTCGATGCCGGATGAGACACCCGACTCTCCCCAACTAACTCTTGAGAAGACATCTTGCTCTAATCTGCAGCAGCAACTGCTCAAAAAAAGAACAGAGGACAATTGCGTGATATAGGAGTCAAAACCTGCGGGAGATTATATAATGAATTTTTACCGACCAAAATACGTAACGTGCAAGAAAACGGAGTTCGGAGAGCGCACGAGGTGTCCACGAGGTAGAGGGCGCGCCCAGGGGGGTAGGGCGCGCCCTCCACCCTCGTGGAGGCCTCGTGTCCTTCCCGGACTGCTTCTTATTTTTCTATTTTTCCAAAACGGAGATAGATTGCCATTAGAACTGTTTTAGAGTTGGTTTACTTACCGTACCACATACCTATTCCTTTTCGGAGTCTGAAACGTTCCGGAAGGTATCCCTTATGTATTCCCCTGGGGTTACGGTTTCAATAACATTGGTTTCAACATTTATGGGATTACCTGAGATATAATGTTTGATTCTTTGACCGTTCACCACCTTCGGGTTTGTGCCTTCGAAGTTATTGATTTTTATGGCACCGGAACGATAGACCTCCTCGATAATGTAAGGACCTTCCCATTTAGAGAGAAGTTTTCCTGCAAAAAAACTTAAACGAGAGTTGTATAGCAACACATAATCACCTACATTAAACTCACGCTTTTGTATCCTTTTTCATGCCATCTTTTAACTTTTTCTTTAAACAATTTGGCATTTTCATAGGCTTGGGTTCTCCATTGATCAAGTGAGCTAATGTCAAATAACCTCTTCTCACCGGCAAGTTTGAAATCATAGTTGAGCTCTTTAATAGCCCAATATGCCTTATGTTCTAGTTCGAGAGGTAAGTGTCATGCTTTTCCATAAACCATTTTATATGGAGACATAACCATAAGATTTTTATATGCAGTTCTATAGGCCCATAATGCGTCATCAAGTTTCCTGGACCAATTCTTTCTAGATCTATTAACAGTCTTTTGCAAAATTAATTTGAGTTCTCTTTTACTCAATTCTACTTCACCACTAGATTGTGGGTGATATGGGGATGCAATTCTATGATTAACATCATACTTATCAAGCATTTTACGGAAAGCACCATGAATAAAATGTGAACCGCCATCAGTCATTAAATATTTGGGGACTCCAAACCTCGGAAAAATAACTTCTTTAAGCATTTTAATAGAAGTGTTATGATCAGCACTACTAGTTGGAGTAGCTTCTACCCACTTAGTAACATAATCAATAGCAACTAAAATATGTGTATATCCATTAGAGGAAGGAAAAGGTCCCATATAATCAAAGCCCCAAACATCAAATGGTTCAATAACAAGTGAATAATACATAGGCATTTCTTGACGTCTACTAATATTACCAATTCTTTGACATTCATCACAAGATAAAACCAACTTACGGGCATCCTTGAAGAGAGTAGGCCAATAAAAACCGGATTGCAGTCACTTATGTTCAGTTCTATCTCCAGCGTGGTGTCCTCCATAAGCTTCGGAGTGACACTTGCTTAGGATATGTTCCTGTTCATGCTTGGGTACACAACGTCTAATAACACCATCTACTCCTTCTTTATAAAGACGTGGGTCATCCCAGAAGTAATGTCTCAAATCATAGAAAAACTTTTTCTTTTGCTGGTATGTGAAAACTAGGTGGTATGAATTAAACAATGCAATTAGTATAATCAGCATACCATGGAGCAGTGTGAGAAGCATTTATGACATTTAGTTGTTCATCAGGAAAGCTATCATCAATAGGTAGTGGGTCATCAAGAACATTTTCTAACCTAGACAAGTTATCTGCAACGGGGTTCTCAGCTCCCTTTCTATCAATAATATGCAAATCAAATTCTTGTAACAAGAGAACCCATCTAATAAGTCTAGGTTTAGCATCTTTCTTTTCCATAAGATATTTAATAGCAGCATGATCAGTGTGAATAGTTACATTAGATTCACCAATATAAGGTCTGAACTTATCACAAGCAAATACAACTGCGAAGAATTCCTTTTCAGTAGTAGCATAATTTCTCTGAGCATTGTATAGAGTTTTACTAGCATATTGAATAACATTTAATTTCTTATCAACTCTTTGCCCTAGAATAGCACCTACAACATAATCACTAGCATCACACATAATTTCAAAGGTTAAATTCCAATCAGGTGGCTGAACAATAGGTGCAGAGATCAATGCTTTCTTAAGTATTTCAAATGCTTCTACACAATCATCATCGAAGACAAATGGTGTATCTTTCTGTAATAAATTAGTCAGAGGCCGAGAGATTTTTGAGAAGTCCTTAATGAACCTCCTATAAAAACCGGCATGACCAAGGAAACATCTTATACCTTTGATGTCCTTGGAACATGGCATCTTTTCAATAGCATCAACTTTAGCTTTATCAACTTCAATACCTCTTTCAGAAATTTGATGCCCCAAGATAATGCCTTCATTAACCATAAAGTGGCACTTCTCCCAATTCAAGACAAGGTTAGTTTCTTCACATCTCTGTGAAACTCGATCAAGGTTGCTCAAGCAATCATCAAAAGAGGACCCATAGATGGAGAAATCATCCATGAAAACCTCACAAATATTTTCACAAAAGTCAGAGAATATAGCCATCATGCATCTTTGAAAGGTAGGAGGTGCATTACTTAAACCAAAAGGCATACGTCTATAAGCAAAAGTACCGAAACGGCAAGTAAAAGTGGTCTTTGATTGATCATCGGCTGACACAGGTATTTGAGACCAGAGTAACCATCTAGAAAGCAAAAATGTGTATGTTTGGATAATCTTTCTAGCATTTGATCAATAGAAGGTAAGGGGTAATGATCTTTTTTAGTAGCCTTATTCAATTTGCGGAAATCAATTACCATCCTATAACCTATAATAATTCTTTGCGGGATCAATTCATCTTTATCATTAGGAATGACGGTAATACCTCCCTTTTTATGGACACAATGGACAGGACTTACCCATTGACTATCAGCAACGGGATAAATTATACCTGCCTCAAGGAGCTTTAGTATTTCCTTTCTTACCACTTCTTTCATCTTAGGATTCAGCCGTCGTTGGTGATCACAAACTGGTTTGGCATCTTTTTCCAAATTTATTTTGTGTTGGCATAGAGTGGGGCTAATGCCCTTAAGATCATCAAGAGTATATCCAATAGCAGTGCGGTGCTTCTTCATAGTTTTCAATAATCTCTCTTCTTCATGCTCTGAAAGGTTAGCACTAATAATAACAGGATATATCTTTTTCTCATCAAGATAAGAATATTTAAGAGTATCAGGTAACGTCTTAAGCTCAAACACGGGATCACCCTTGGGTGGAGGAGGATCCCCTAGGATTTCAACAGGCAAGTTGTGTTTCAGAATGGGTTCCTGTTTGAAGAATACCTCATCTATTTCCCTTCTTTCATTCATAAACATATCATTTTCATGGTCTAGCAAATATTGTTCTAAAGGGTCACTAGGGGGTATGGCAATAGAAGGAAGACCAATAATTTCATCTTTACTAGGCAACTCTTCTTCGCGGTGTTGTCTACGAAATTTAGAAAAGTTAAACTCATGAGACATATCACCCAAACCAATAGTAACGACATCCTTTTCACAGTCTATCCTAGCATTAACAGTGTTCAAGAAGGGTCTACCAAATATAATGGGACAAAAGCTATCTCGTGGGGAACCGAGAACAAGAAAATCAGCTGGATATTTAGTTTTGCCACACAAGACTTCAACATCTCTAACAATTCCAATGGGTGATATGGTATCTCTGTTGGCAAGCTTAATGGTAACATCAATATCTTCTATCTCAGCAGGTGCAATATCATGCATAATTTCTTTGTATAAGTCATGAGGTATTGCACTAACACTAGCACCCATAGCACATAAGCCATGATAACAATGATCTCCTATTTTAACAGAAATAACAGGCATGCCTACCACAGTTCTATGTTTATATTTAGCACAGGGTTTAGCAATTCTAGCAGTTTCATCATAGAAATAAATAACATGCCCATCAATATTATCATCCAAGAGATCCTTAACGATAGCAATATTAGGTTCAACTTTAACTTGCTCAGGAGGTGTATAAGTTCTAATATTGCTTTTACGAACCACCGTTGAAGCTTTAGCATGATCTTATATCCTAATAGGAAAAGGTGGTTTCTCAACATAAGCAGTAGGAACAATAGGATCATTTTAAGTGATAGTATTTTCTTCAACTTTAATAGGTGCAACTACTTTTAGTTCTATGGGAGGATGATATTTAAACCACTTCTCCTTAGGGAGATCAACATGAGTAGCAAAAGATTCACAGAAAGAAGCTACTATCTCAGAGTCAAGTCCATATTTAGTGCTAAATTTACGGAAAACATCGGTATCCATAAAAGACTTAACACGATCATACTTAGGTGTCATACCTAACTCCTTACCTTCGTCGAGATCCCAGTCTTCAGAGTTGCGTTTAATTCTTTCCAATAAATCCCATTTGAATTCAATATTCTTCATCATAAAAGAGCCAGCACAAGAAGTATCGAGCATGATGCGATTGTTATGAGAAAGCCGAGCTTAAACTTTTTGAATAATTGTTTCTCTTGGGAGCTCATGATTGGGGCATGAGTATAACAATGATTTAAGCCTCCCCCAAGCTTGAGCGATGCTTTCTCCTTCGCGAGGCCAAAAATTATATATATAATTTCGATCACGATGAACAAGATGCATAGGATAAAACTTCTGATGAAATTCCAATTTCAATCGTTTGTAGTTCCATGATCCCATATCATCACATAGCCTATACCATGTCAATGCATATCCCTTCAAAGATAAAGGGCAGACCTTCTTCTTAATAACATCATCGGGCACACCTGCAAGCTTAAATAATCCACAAACTTCATCCACATATATTAGGTGCTCATCAGGATGCATTGTTCCGTCTCCTGCAAAAGGATTAGCTAGCAGTTTCTCTATCATACCCGAAGGAATCTCAAAGTAGACATTTTCATTTTCAGTAGGTTCAGTAGGTTGAGGAGCAACTCTTTGCTCTACTGGTCGGGGTGAAGATACCCCGAACAAGCCCCTCAGAGGATTACTTTCCATAGTAACAAGTGACAGTAAATTTCAGCACACTATATAAATTTTTCCTTACCAAATTCCACCTACCAAAGGCGCTTCACTCCCCGGCAACGGCGCCAGAAAAGAGTCTTGATGACCCACAAGTATAGGGGATCTATCGTAGCCCTTTCGATAAGTAAGAGTGTCGAACCCAACGAGGAGGAGAAGGAAATGATAAGAGGTTTTCAGCAAGGTATTCTCTGCAAGCACTGAAATAATAGGTAATAGATAGTTTTGTGATAAGATAATTTGTAACGAGCAACAAGTAACGAAAGTAAATAAAGTGCAGCAAGGTGGCTGCTACCTCTTGAGCACTGCGTTGGATTTCCTCGAAGAGGAGAGGATGATGCAGCAAAGTAGCTTAATTATTTCCCTTAGTTTTTGAGAACGAAGGTATCAATCCAGTAGGAGGCCATGCGCAAGTCCCTCGTACCTACACAAAATGATAGCTCCTCGCAACCAACGCGATTAGGGGTTGTCAATCCCTTCACAGTCACTTACGAGAGTGAGAACTGATAGAGATGATAGATAATATTTTTGGTATTTTTGATATAAAGATGCAAGGTAAAATAAAAGGCAAAGGTAAAAAGCAAAGCAAATATAAAGTGATGGAAGATTGATCTGATGAGAATAGACCCAGGGGCCATAGGTTTCACTAGTGGCTTCTCTCAAGAGCATAAGTATTTTTATGGTGGGTGAACAAATTACTGTTGAGCAATTGAAAGAATTGAGCATAGTTATGAGAATATCTAGGTATGATCATGTATATAGGCATCACGTCCGAGACAAGTATACCGACTCCTGCCTACATCTACTACTATTACTCCATCCATTGACCGCTATCGAGCATGCATCTAGAGTATTAAGTTAATGAAAACAGAGTAACGCCTTAAGCAAGATGACATGATGTAGAGGAATAAATTCATGCAATATGATAAATACCCCATCTTGTTATCCTCGATGGCAAAAATACAATACGTGCCTTGCTGCCCCTTCTGTCACTGGGAAAGGACACCGCAAGATTGAACCCAAAGCTAAGCACTTCTCCCATTGCAAGAAAAACCAATCTAGTAGGACAAACCAAACTGATAATTCGATGAGACTTGCAAAGATAACCAATCATACATAAAAGAATTCAGAGGAGATTCAAATATTGTTCAAAGATAAACTTGATCATAAACCCGCAATTCATCGGTCTCAACAAACACACCGCAAAAAGAAGATTACATTGAATAGATCTCCACGAGAGAGGGGGGGAACATTGTATTGAGATCCAAAAAGAGAGAAGAAGCCATCTAGCTACTAACTATGGACCCGAAGGTCTGAGGTAAACTACTCACACTTCATCGGAGAGGCTATGGTGATGATGTAGAAGCCCTCCATGATCGATTCCCCTTCCGACGGAGCTTCAGAACAGGCCCCAAGATGGGTTCCCGTGGATACAGAAAGTTGCGGTGGTGGAATTAGGTTTTCGGCTCCGTCTCTAATTGTTTGGGGGTACGTCGGTATATATAGAAGGAAGGAGTACGTCGGTGGAGCTTCGAGGGGCCCACAAGGCAGGGGGGCGCCCTCCACCCTCGTGACCGCCTCGTGGCTTTCTTGACGGAGGGTCCAAGTCTCCTGGATCTTATCTGATGAGCAAATCACGTTCCCGAAGGTTTCATTCCGTTTGGACTCCGTTTCATATTCCGTTTCTTCGAAACACTGAAATAGGCAAAAAACAACAATTCTGGACTGGGCCTCCGGTTAATAGGTTAGTCCCAAAAGTAATATAAAAGCGGAAAATAAAACCAAATATAGTCCAAAACAGTAGATAATATAGCATGGAGCATTCAAAAATTATAGATACGTTGGAGACGTATCAGGCATCCCCAAGCTTAATTCCTGCTCGTCCTCGAGTAGGTAAATGATAAAAAGAGAATTTTTGATGCGGAGTGCTACTTGGCATAATTTCAATGTAAATCTTCTCAATTGTGGTATGAATATTCCGATCCGTAAGATTCAAGACAAAAGTTCATATTGATATAAAAATAATAATACTTCAAGCATACTAACAAAGCAATTATGTCTTCTCAAAATAACATGGCCAAAGAAAGTTATCCCTACAAAATCATATAGTCTGGCTATGCTCTATCTTCACCACACAAAGTATTTAAATCACGCATAACCCCAATGACAAGAAAAGCAATTGTTTCATACTTTAACATTTTCAAAACTTTTTTAATCTTCACGCAATACATGATCTCAATTGTGGTATGAATATTCCGATCCGTAAGATTCAAGACAAAAGTTCATATTGATATAAAAATAATAATACTTCAAGCATACTAACAAAGCAATTATGTCTTCTCAAAATAACATGGCCAAAGAAAGTTATCCCTACAAAATCATATAGTCTGGCTATGCTCTATCTTCACCACACAAAGTATTTAAATCACGCATAACCCCAATGACAAGAAAAGCAATTGTTTCATACTTTAACATTTTCAAAACTTTTTTAATCTTCACGCAATACATGATCTCAATTGTGGTATGAATATTCCGATCCGTAAGATTCAAGACAAAAGTTCATATTGATATAAAAATAATAATACTTCAAGCATACTAACAAAGCAATTATGTCTTCTCAAAATAACATGGCCAAAGAAAGTTATCCCTACAAAATCATATAGTCTGGCTATGCTCTATCTTCACCACACAAAGTATTTAAATCACGCATAACCCCAATGACAAGAAAAGCAATTGTTTCATACTTTAACATTTTCAAAACTTTTTTAATCTTCACGCAATACATGAGCATGAGCCATGGATATAGCACTATATGTGGAATAGAATGGTGGTTGTGGAGAAGACAAAAAGAGGAGAAGATAGTCTCACATCAACTAGGCGTATCAACGGGCTATGGAGATGCCCATCAATAGATATCAATGTGAGTGAGTAGGGATTGCCATGCAATGGATGCACTAGAGCTATAAGTATATGAAAGCTCTACAAAAGAAACTAAGTGGGTGTGCATCCAACTCGCTTGCTCACGAAGACTTAGGGCAATTTGAGGAAGCCCATCATTGGAATATACAAGCCAAGTTATTATAATGAAAAATTCCCACTAGTATATGAAAGTGACAAAATGAGAGACTCTCTATCATGAAGATCATGGTGCTACCTTGAAGCACAAGTGTGGTAAAAGGAGAGTAACATTGTCTGTTCTCTCTTTTTCTCTCATTATTTATTTATTTATTTGGGCCTTTTCCTTTTTTTTCTTTGGCCTCTTTTTTTTCGTCCGGAGTCTCATCCCGACTTGTGGGGGAATCATAGTGTCCATCATCCTTTCCTAACTTGGGACAATGCTCTAAAAATGATGATCATCACACTTTTATTTTTCTTACAACTCAACAATTACAACTCAAAACTTAGAACAAAATATGACTCTATATGAATGCCTCCGGCGGTGTACCGGGATATGCAATGAATCAAGAGTGACATGTATGAAAGAATTATGAACGGTGGCTTTGCCACAAATACAATGTCAACTACATGATCATGCTAGCAATATCACAATGATGGCGTGTCATAATAATCGGAACGGTGGAAAGTTGCATGGCAATATATCTCGGAATGGCTATGGAAATGCCATGATAGGTAGGTATGGTGGCTGTTTTGAGGAAGGTATATGGTGGGTGTATGATATCGGCGAAAGGTGCGCGGTATTAGAGAGGCTAGCAATGGTGGAAGGAAGGAAAAGATGCGTATAATCCATGGACTCAACATTAGTCATAAAGAACTCATATACTTATTGCAAAAATTTAGAAGTTATCAAAGCAAAGTATTACGCGCATGCTCCTAGGGGGATAGATCGCTAGGAAAAGACCATCGCTCGTCCCCGACCGCCACTCATAAGGAAGACAATCAATAAATAAATCATGCTCCGACTTCATCACATAATGGTTCACCATACGTGCATGCTACAGGAATCACAAACTTTAACACAAGTATTTCTCAAATTCACAACTACTCAACTAGCATGACTCTAATATCACAATCTTCATATCTCAAAACAATTATCAAGCATCAAACTTTTCTTAGTATTCAACGCACTCAAAAGAAAGTTTTACAAATCTTTGAATACCAAGCATATTATTATTAAGAAAATTACCATGCTATTTAAGACTCTCAAAATAATCTAAGTGAACCATGAGAGATCAATAGTTTCTATAAAACAAATCCACCACCGTGCTCTAAAATATATAAGTGAAGCACTAGAGCAAAAACTATAAAGCTCAAAAGATATAAGTGAAGCACATAGAGCAAAATTATAAAGCTCAAAAGATAAAGTGAAGCACATAGAGTATTCTAACAAGTTCCAATTCATGTATGGCTCTCTCAAAAGGTGTGTACAGAAAGGATGATTGTGGCAAACTGAAAGCAAAGACTCAAATCATACAAGACGCTCCAAGAAAACCACATATCATGTGGTGAATAAAAATATAGCTCCAAGTAAAATTACCGATGGAAGTAGACGAAAGAGGGGATGCCTTCCGGGGGCATCCCCAAGCTTTGACTTTTTGGTGTCCTTAGATTATCTTGGGGTGCCATGGGCATCCCCAAGCTTAGGCTCTTGCCACTCCTTGTTCCATAATCCATCAAAAGAATTTACCCAAAACTTGAAAACTTCACAACACAAAACTCAACAGAAATCTCGTGAGCTCCGTTAGCGAAACAAAACAAAAGGCCACTTCAAGGTACTGTAATGAACTCATTATTTATTTATATTGGTGTTAAACCTACTTTATTCCATCTTCTCTATGGATTATAAAGTATTTTACTAGCCATAGATTCATCAAAATAAGCAAACAACACACAAAAAACAGAATCTGTCAAAAACAGAACAGTCTGTAGTAATTTGTAACTAACACAAACTACTGGAACTCCAAAACATCAGAGAAAATAGGACGATCTAGGAAATTTGTTTATTCATCAGCAGCAATTGGAATAAGTATTTTATCACGTTCTGGTGATTTTTAACAATTCAGGCACTGAGTGCAAAGTTTCTGGAAATTACAGCAAGATCAAATAACTATCATCCAAGAAGATCCTATAGGTTTAACTTGGCACAAACACTAATTAAAAGATAAAACCACATCTAAACAGAAGGTAGATGAATTATTTATTCAACGACAGAAAAGAAATATATTGGGTTGTCTCCCAACAAGCGCTTTTCTTTAAAGCCTTTTTAGCTAGGCATTGAGATTTCAATGATGCTCACAAGAAAGACAATAATTGAGGCACAAAGAGAGCATCATAAAACATGTGACAAACACACTTAAGTCTAACATAATTCCTATGCATAGGCATATTATAGGCAAACAAATTATCGTAGCAAGCAAAAACTAGCATATGAAAGGAAGCGGAAGGGAACAATAGCAATCTCAACATAACGAGAGGTAATTTAGTAACATGAAAATTTCTATAACCATATTTTCCTCTCTCTCATAATAATTACATGTAGGATCGTAAGAAAATTCAACAATATAGCTATCACATAACATATTGTCAACATGATCCACATGCATGCGAAGTTGACACTCTTCCAAAATAGTGGGATTATCATTAACCAAAGTCATGATTTCTCCAAGCCCACTTTTATCAAAAATTTCATAAGATTGAATCTTATCCAAATATGTGGGATCTAAAGTTGACACTCTTCCAAACCCACTTTCAATATTATTGCAAACACTATTATCAATATTATATTTATCATGGGGCTTAAATAAATTTTCAAGATCATAAGAAGAATCTCCCCAATCATGACTATTGGACATAGCAAAATAGCATCCCCAAGCTTAGGGTTTTGCATACTATTAGCATAATTTACATCAATAGAATTTATAATAAAATCATTGCAATCATGCTTTTTATTCAAAGATCTATCGTGAAGCACTTCATCACAATGTTCAGATTTACGAATTTCACGCAAAAGCTTATAAAGATAATCTAATGCATCCAAATCACTAGGAATTGGTTCATCATAATTGGATCTCTTAAAAAGATTGGCACGAGGATGAGGATCCATAGATATTAGCTTCTCTGTTTAGGAATAAATACTCAACTATTTCAACCAAGCGAGAAAACGAGCCAAGAAAGACATCAAGGCGAACGAAAAAGAGAGAGCGAATAAAACGACAAGGGTGAAGTGGGGGAGAGGAAAACAAGAGGCAAATGGCAAATAATGTAATGCGAGAGATAAGGGATTGTGATGGGTACTTGGTATGTTGACTTTTGCGTAGACTCCCTGGCAACGGCGCCAAAAATTCTTCTTACTATACCTTGAGCACTGCGTTGGATTTCCCCGAAGAGGAGAGGATGATGCAGCAAACTAGAGTAAGTATTTCCCTCAGTTTTCGAGAACCAAGGTATCAATCCAATAGGAGGCCACGCGCAAGTCCCTTGTACCTACACAAAACGATAGATCCTCCCAACCAACGCGATTAGGGGTTGTCAATCCCTTCACGGTCACTTATGAGAGTGAGATCTGATAGAGATGATAGAAAATATTTTTGGTATTTTTGATATAAAGATGCAAGGTAAAATAAAAGGCAAAGGTAAAAAGCAAAGCAAATATAAAGTGATGGAAGATTGATATGATGAGAATAGACCCGGGGGCCATAGGTTTCACTAGTGGCTTCTCTCAAGAGCATAAGTATTTCTATGGTGGGTGAACAAATTACTGTTGAGCAATTGACAGAATTGAGCATAGTTATGAGAATATCTAGGTATGATCATGTATATAGGCATCACGTCCGAGACAAGTAGACCGACTCCTGCCTGCACCTACTACTATTACTCCACCCATCGACCGCTATCCAGCATGCATCTAGAGTATTAAGTTAATGAAAACAGAGTAACGCCTTAAGCAAGATGACATGATGTAGAGGAATAAATTCATGCAATATGACAAATACCCCATCTTGTTATCCTCGATGGCAACAATACAATACGTCCCTTGCTGCCCCTTCTGTCACTGGGAAAGGACACCGCAAGATTGAACCCAAAGCTAAGCACTTCTCCCATTGCAAGAAAAACCAATCTAGTAGGCCAAACCAAACTGATAATTCGAAGAGACTTGCAAATATAGCCAATCATACATAAAAGAATTCAGAGAAGATTCAAATATTGTTCATAGATATACTTGATCATAAACCCACAATTCATCGGTTTCAACAAACACAACGCAAAAAGAAGATTACATTGAATAGATCTCCACGAGAGAGGGGGAGAACATTGTATTGAGATCCAAAAAGAGAGAAGAAGCCATCTAGCTACTAACTATGGACCCGAAGGTCTGAGGTAAACTACTCACACTTCATCGGAGAGGCTATGGTGATGATGTAGAAGCCCTCCGTGATCGATTCCCCTTCCGGCGGAGCTCCGGAACAGGCCCCAAGATTGGATCTCGTGGATACAGAAAGTTGCGGCAGTGGAATTAGGTTTTTGGCTCCGTCTCTGATCGTTTGGGGGTACGTAGGTATATATAGGAGGAAGGAGTACGCCGGTGGAGCTTCGAGGGGCCCACGAGGCAGGGGGCGCGCCCTAGGGGGGCGCCCTCCACCCTCGTGACCGCCTCGTGGCTTTCTTGATGGAGGGTCCAAGTCTCCTGGATCTTATCTGATGAGCAAATCACGTTCCCGAAGGTTTCATTCTGTTTGGACTCCGTTTGATATTCCGTTTCTTCGAAACACTGAAATAGGCAAAAAAACAGCAATTCTGGGCTGGGCCTCCGGTTAGTAGGTTAGTCCCAAAAGTAATATAAAAGTGGAAAATAAAGCCAAATATAGTCCAAAACAGTAGATAATATAGCATGGAGCAATCAAAAATTATAGATACGTTGGAGATGTATCAGTGGCCCAATCCTTTTTGTAGAAAAGGAAAAGCCTAGACAAACTCTTATATAGAGAAAAGCGCTCCCGAGGACACATGGGAATTATCGTCAAGCTAGTTTTCATCATGTTCATATGATTCGCATTCGGTGCGTTGATAATTTGATATGTGGGTGGACCGGTGCTTGGGTGCTGCCCTTACTTGGACAAGCATCCCACTTATCACTACTAGGGAAAAGCCTACTAGCAGCGAGGGTTTTGGGCCTCTCAGTAGCGAGGGCACCGATGCTACTAATAAGGCGCTACAGCTAACGTATAGCAGTAGCGCCGGTTGTCCCACGCTACTGCTATACATGAATAGCTATAGCGCTCTTTGGGAAAGGGCGCTACTGACAATGTGGTGCTACTGTTAAATTTCCCCCATCGCTACTACTAGTTTATTTATTAGTTTTTTTCCTGCATATTTGTTTTGTATTTGAATAGGCTTTACACAATAATCTTTAGCATATCATACACATACAAATGTAATCATAGCATATACATACAATTAGTCTCATCAAATCATGTCATCATCATAATCATCATCCAACACAAAGTGGTCTCTCGTCATCATCTCGAAAATAGCGATACAAGTCTCGAATGATATGCAAATACATCATCATCCATCTAAACAATGATATACGCGAGAAGAGCTATCACTTTGAGAACATGAGTTCGTATCCCTCTTTCGCATTAGCGTGAACCTCTAAACTAACTACTGCCTGTCGCTCGGAAACCGGAAGGTCCTGACACTCCGGCCACTTGTCGTATATATACTCCTGGCATAGCACTTCTTCGCCATCTATGATTATGCACCTGCATCATCACATGAGTCGATGATATGCAACATATATAGTTGAGCAACAGAAAGAGACAGACTTGGCAAAAATAAAAACAACATATCATAAGCATAAATAACAAAGTTCATCGTACCCCAAAATGCCCTAACTAGAGTGATTTTCGCTAGTCGAGGAGGAGGACGGTTTAATTACATCAGAAATAAAGTTTCACCGTGCATAACTCAAAGTTTTGTCATACAGAAAGTATGGACTAAACGGACACATTGTCATATATTGACAATCACTCCAACATGTCGTTCCATCCATCCAAGTCAGGGAGATAGTCCCCGAGCCTACTGAAAGGCTTCAGGTCGAGACGCTGAGAGGCTATCCATGTTCGAACGTCTTCCCGTGACATTTGTCCTTCTCCGTAGAACATCCCTGTTTTTCCGATGACCTCCTTCATGATGAGTTGGGCAAGTTCGCGCTGGATGTTATAGAACTCAGCTCGAAGTCGATGATCCTCGATATCTCCTATGTCCTTTGCCCATTGCAGAATATGGGCATCGCTGGAAGAAGGTGCCATGAGAAGGTTCTGGTGATCCCGTCTGTACTCCAGCATGTGGTGTAGGACATAGAATCCATCATTAAGAGAATTGTCCGGTTGCTAGATGCAGCAGAAGTTGGTCTTATGGCTGAAGGCGACCCTACCGCCCCTCATCTTCTTGTCCCTGACCTCTCCACCAAGTGATTGGTAGTGATACATAGCACTGTCGAGAAAATCCTTGATGTGGGTGTAATCCTTTTTGTGAATGTTCTTCGACGTGTCCAAGTAAAGAGCATGGGAGAATCGGGGGTAGAGGATGATGAGGACGGCGCGCCCGCCGCTGCGCAAAATAAGTCCTCAAATTAATTAGCCTCCACCGTGCAAATGAATGATTGAAATCGAAGGAAGGATAGCAGCGCGGATGACTTACACGGGATGATAAGGCACGAGAATCGCCCCCTTGTCCTTATTGGTGAGCATGAAACTGACGATGTAATCCCTCGCATATTCACGGTGATTTGCGCAGACTCCCAAGAAGCCCTCGTGCATGTAGTACGGGTCAGCGACACAGATATGAGATATCTGCTCAACCCCGATGATGTAGTTCATGTGCAAGGCATAAAGGCAGACAAACGTAAAATCCAGCTTCTTCACGTGAAACATGTCGAATATGTAATCGAATCGGAGGAAGAACTTATCCGCGGGGAAGCTGTCGACGTACGACATTTGCCGCGGAATGTTAACCACGTAGAGTGGGTATCCTGGATCTTTCGAGGCAATGAGGTCCTTCTCTACCCACAGCACATCGTCATGAAGTCTCATTAGATCGCCGAATCTGGCCCGTAGCGCTGTTGCAGGTAGGATTGGTTGACCGGGGATATGCCATTTATCCACACCGGGGATATCTATACGGTCCTGAAACCGAGGCTGCTGAGGCGGCTGGATCATAGAAACAGCTTTTTTGCCTTTCCTCGCTCTCTTCCTAAACTTCTTTACTACCGGAAGGTCATCCATAATATGTTGAGACGGCAATTCAGGCACCGACTCATGACGCTCAAACCCTGAGGAGGCGCTAGTATAGACATACTGTTCAGCAGCGCCATCGTCGTCCTCATCCTCATCCATGGCGACGTCATCAGCGACTAATGGAGCCTCCTCCTTACCCCGTCCGCTATCACCCAACCCGACACCCGACGATAATTGGGTAGGTGGGGTGTTGATGTTCATACCTTGCTGAGGCTGCGTGCTCATAGGTGTGCTCCCGGCCACCTCCAGACGAAGCAGACTCTTTGGCCACAACAGGACCCACCCAGCATTGCACCAATTACCAAGCCGCCGCGGTGTCTCGTCGTCATCCCCCAGTAGTACTGGAGGAGGCAAATTCTCGTGGCCCAGTTTGACACTGGCCACAGAAACCTTGAAGACGTTCGGGGGGATCGGCCGGCTGTGGAACAATGGTTCCTTCAGCTCCATTATCGTCGCCTTCCCCACGTCCACCTTCTGGTCACCGATGGTGTACAATATGGTGCACGGGGTTTCGTCGACCTGCAAAGAAAAGTCTGCGACGTGAGACATCCGAAAGGCAACGAAAATGGGAGATTATACATTTATATTAAAGGGGGCCGGTGTGACAGATAGCGTGAGGGCGTCGAGCTCAGCCAAAGACGAAGCACCGCCTAGCACGTCCGGTGCGGGAGCCGGTGTGGGAGCCGGTGCGGGAGCAGGTGCAGGTGCAGGTGCTGGTGCAACGCTAGTCGAGCTGCTCCCTGCCAAGAAGTCAGCAAGGGGAAAGTCCGCTGCATATTTTTTTGGATTTTGCCTGGTCCAATTGAAAACGGCCGGAACCAAGGTAGTAGAAATATCTAAAGCCACCTGTTTTGCGACAGCTACCGCTGTTGCGACTGTCTCAGTTGATTTCTTCTTAACCGCAATCTCAACCCTCTTGTCGATGTTTTCTTCATTTAATCTCCGTCTTTCCTTTCTCTCCTCCGTGGTCTCACGGTAGTACTTCTTCCACGTGGCGCCATCTCCGACACCGTGCACGCGTCCATACGACGGTCGAGTATCCACCGGTTGTTGTTTCAATATGTTCATGCTGTTGCCCGATGTTGCACTTGTCGGGTCGAGATCTCGTTAGTCGGCAGCTCTTTGTTCACCCGAAAGTTGAGGATGGACTGAGCCCAGGAAGGTGGTGCAATTTCTTCGACTGCTAGGACTGCTACTTGCATGAGGGCGGTTGGGCCGGGAGACGAAGGGTTGGAGTCGGCTGCCGCTTGCTGAGTCGACGAAGTCCCCGGGCCGACTGCTGCAGTCCCCGGGCCGGGTTCTGAAGTCCCCGGACCGGGTGTGACCGCTGCAGTCCCCAAGCCGCCTGCCGAAGTACCCGCGCCGGCTGCTGGGGTCCTCAAGTCGGATCCAACTACTTCAGGAGGAGCTGGTATGAAGATGGACTCTGATTGTAACGACAGCTTGACAGACGGCTTGAGGAGGCGTTGCAGGGTGACACCGGATGGTATTGCTTGCCGGGTGGAGCCGATCCGTGCCAAGGCATTTGCTTGCTCATTGTCATTTCTTGGCACATGGAGGAACTCGCACCCTTCCAAGTATCCATTGAGTTGCTGGATGAGGAAGCGGTAGCTGGCCATATTTGCATCCTTGGCGTCCCAGTCGCCTGACGACTGCTGGACCACCAAGTCGGAGTCTCCATAGCACAGGATCCGGCGAATGCCAAGTTCCTTGGCAAGCCGGAGCCCGTGTATGAGCGCTTCGTATTTAGCTACGTTGTTGGAGGTGGCAAAGTGAATATGCACCACATATCTGTGCTTGTCGCCTTTGGGAGAGGTGAGCACGATGCCGACCCCTAAACCGGTGCGCATCTTGGAACCATCAAAGTGCATCCGCCAATGGGTGGAGTCCGACACTGGCGGCAGGTACTGGGTCTTGGCCCAGTCGACGAGGAAGTCAGCCAGTGCTTGGGATTTGATGGCGGTGCGAGGCTGGTAATAGATGGTGTAGGGGAAAAAATCTATGGCCCATTTGACCACTTGGCCCGAAGCATCATGGCTTCCAATGATCTGGGCAAGTGGAGCAGTGCGGACCATAATGATTGGGTGCTCTTGAAAGTATGGCTTCAGCTCCTTGGCGGCGAAATGCACGTCGTAGCACATCTTCTGATAATGGGGGTAGTTCTGCTTGGAGGCATACAATACTTCACTCAGGTAATACACCGGCCTCTGGACGGGTAGTGCTTTGCCTTCTTCCTTTCGTTCCACAACTATGACTGTGCTGACCACCCGGCTGGTGGCGGCGATGTAGAGGAGCATGGGCTCCTTCGGAGTCGGAGCCGCCAGGACAGGCGGAGTGGTCAGCATCTTCTTGAGCTGGAGAAAAGCTTCATCTGCCTTGTCATTCCACTCGAAAAAAGTGGTCTTCGTCATGAGCTGGTACAGGGGAAGAGCCTTCTCACCCAGCCAACTGATGAAATGGTTGATGGATGCCAAGCAGCCGGTGAATTTTTGCACGTCCAGCAGTCAGGTTGGCACCTCCATCCTCTCGATGGCCTTGATCTTCATGGGGTTGCACTCTATGCCGCGCTCTGAGACCAGGAAGCCAAGAAGATGGCCGGCTGGTACTCCAAACACACATTTATCTGTGTTGAGCTTGATTCGAAATCGGCGCAAGTTCTCAAAGGTTTCCTTGAGGTCTTCTAGCAGAGTGCCCTGCTTCTCTGTCTTCACCACAACGTCGTCCACATAGACATGGGCGTTTCTACCGAGTTGCTTGAGGAGACACTTCTGCATGCAACGCTAAAACATGGCGCCGGCATTTCTCAAGCCGAACCTCATGGTCAGGTAGTAGAAGGCTCTGAATGGCGTGATGAAGGTGGTCTTCAGCCTGTCGGCCGGGTTTAGCTTGATCTGATGATACCCTGAGTATGCATCCAAAAAGCTCAGCAGCTCGCATCCGGCTGTGATAAGTCTATCACTTGGTCGATTCTTGGCAAAGCAAATGGGTCTTTGGGGCAAGCTTTGTTGAGGCTAGTATAATCAATACACATGCGTCACTGCTTATTCTTCTTCAGCACAAGGACTGGGTTGGCTAACCATTCTGGAAAGAACACCTCCATGTTGAAGCCGGCTGCTAGAAGCCGGGCTATCTCTTCTCCAACAACTCTTCTCTTCTCTTCTGACAGGAGGTGCAACGGCTGCCTGACTGGCTTGGCATCAGATCAGACATGTAGCTTGTGCTCCGAGAAATCCGTCGGAACACCCGGCATGTCCTTGGGAGACCATGCATAGATGTCTCGATTCTCATGGAGGAAATCGATGAGCTCGCTTTCCTATATGCTGTCAAGGTTTGCACCTATGACAGCGTGCTTCTCCGGGTCATCCGGGTCCAAGGGTATCTTCTTTGTTTCTTTCGCTAGCTTGAACGAGCCCTTAGCCTCCGACTCCTTGGGGTTGGGTGACATTTCCGGCTGCTTGCCTGCCATTGCCACAACCCGGTCAAGGAGCCGCTTCTCAGCTGCAATCACGAGGGACTCAGCTAGCCGGCTGCTGTCTACTGCACAGGCGGATGACTTCTTGTAATCTCCGGTTATGGTTAGGATTCCCTTGGTACTTGGCATCTTCATCTTGAGGTAAGCATAGTGGGGGACCGCCATGAACTTGGCCAGAGCAGGCCGGCCAAGTAGCGCATGATAGGGGCTTTCAAGGTCCACCACCTCAAACTAGACTGGCTCTCGGCGGAAATGATCTTTGTCTCCAAAGAGGACATCTATCTGGGTCTTGCCAATTGGTGAGCAGGAAAGGCCAAGAACTATGCCATGGAATACAGCCCGACTGGGCTGAAGCTGCCTCTGTTTGATTCCTAACTTCTCCAAAGTGTCTTGGTACAGGATGTTAATGCTGCTGCCGACATCTATCAGGACTCGGGAGAAGCGAGCAGCCCGCCTCTCTATTGCGAAGGTGGCATCTAAGACCAAGGCATAAGAACCAGGAGAAGGCATCACCTCCTGGTGGTCGGCTCTGCTCCAGCTGATGGGCTTTTCAGACCAATGCATGAACTCGGGGGTCTCTGATGCTACGGCATTTACTTCTTGTTGCCGCTGTCGTCTGCTGCGCTTATTGTCGGCCACGCTGGTGAACACGACATAAGCTCCGTGCTCTTCAGGGTACTCATCTTGTATGGCGCCGACTGGCCGAACCGCCGGCTGTTGGGGAGGAGGAGGAGGCGGCGTCCCGACAGGTAGAGGAGGCAGGAGTCCGTCACCGTTGGCGATCCTGGTGAGCCAGTGGCACTTCCGAGTGGTGTGGTTAGACGGCTTCGCTCCGCTGTGGAACTTGTAGGATGCATCAAGAGTCTGCTCGTACGAGAAGGCGGGTAACCAGTTGGGCTTGCCGCCCTTCTGACGCTTGGGTAGTGGCTGCCCTTCCGGCTGCTGATCTTCGACTGTCGCCACCTGCCGGCTTGTGGAAGCCGGTTGCGTGGCCTTGCGTTTGTTTTCATTCGGCTGCTGACGCCGCCTGGTATCACCAGCCGGGGTTCGAGGAGCTGGAGGTGCCACTTTGCTGGATGCATCAACTTGGATCACCGCCTTCATGGAGGAGTCGGCCGTGGCGTACTTGTCTGCTATGATCAGCAGCTTGTCGCAGAGAGAAGTCGATGCTTGAGGAGGGTGCCTTCTCGGTACCCAGGGGTAAAGTACTCGACGGCCTACACCTCATGCACGGCCTCGCAGGAGTTGCGTTGCTCGGCCCAGCGCATGAGGTAGTCGCGAGTCGACTCATTGGGGCCTTGGACACAAAAGGAGAGCTGGCGAGGCTTGGGCGGCCGCTTGTACGTGCTGGTGAAGTTGCGGATGAAGGCTTCGGTGAAATCAACCCAGCTGTTGATACTGCGGGGCTTCAGGCTATTCAGCCATGTCTGGGCTATGCCCTGGAGCATGAGCGGAATGTACTTCATAACAACACGCTTGGTGCCGTTTGCAATGCTGATGGCTGTGGAGTAGTCGACCAGCCAGTTCTCCGGCTTCATGGAGTAGGTGTACTTGGGCGTATCTCCTAGGAGTGTGAACCCTTTGGGGAAGGGCTCATCTCGAATGCGGGGGCCAAAACAAGGCGGACCGAGCTCATCTTCTTCTTCTAGTGCCAGGGATCGGTTGAGGCGGTCAATCCGGTGGCGGGCGTCGTTCTCAGCGACTCCTTCCCGACGGCCAAGGTGGTCGCCGAGTGTTGGGTGTTCAACAGGTGGCGGGGAAGCGCGCCTCTCTCTGCGAGGGGAAGGAGGCGGATGGTCATCCCACCGTTCCACTGCTCTTGGGCGGCCATCATGGTCGCGCTCGAGGGTGATGCGAGTCTGGCTGCAGCTGGCAGCCGGCTCCTTGTCTCTTCTACAGCGGACGCCACCAGTCGGCGTTCGGGATGTCGTGCCTTGATCTCGGTGAGGAGGTGGATCATCGTTTCGCCGGTTGGTCGCTTCAGTGCGGCAACCGGCCTCTTGCTGCTCAGCAGCCGCGTCAAGGAGCTGCTGGTTGCGCTCCATCATGTGGCGACGCTCGTCGCCCTGGAGCTTGTCTAGCTCGTCTGCTGCCTCCTGGGCAGCTCGTATGTTCTCTGTGGGCGTGGCGTAAACGGGATGATCTATCCCGAACATGCTAGCGATGGTCGCGCCACGCGGTCGGATCAGGCCAATGCGGCTAGGCCCACCAGGAGTCGGTGTGCCGCCGACGTCATGGTCCATCTCATGCTGGTAGGCCTTCGAAAGGCATCTCATGATGGCTAGCCGGTTGGCGCTTTCGACGAGCTGGACACGGCGTGCGTCCAGCGTCTCGGCGTCGGCGTCTTCCGGGATGGGCGCAGTCAGGTCTTGCAGCGCCGCCTGCAACGGATCCTGGACACCTCCGCCAGAGTGCTCGTCGTGGCTGATGACGAGCACCTCTGTGACGGTGCTGCCACCGCTGTCCGCACGACGAAGCGGTTCGTCGTAGACCACCATGTTGGTGGGGAACGCGTCAAGCAACGCTGTGTCTGAGTCGACAAGCATCGGGTTGGTGGAGCCAACCAGCTCCAAGCCTACAGCAGGGTCGTTGGCGACGTGGAGCTGATTGAGGAGGCTGACGAGGCGGCTCTCGGGGCCTTTTGTGCCTGCGTCGGATGCGGGCTCATCAGAGAGGCGGATCTCACTAACAAGATCGGCGAGGAAGCTCGCCGCGCAGGCGACCTCCATGCCGTGCAGTGCGTCGGCGCAGAAGCCGTCTGGCGTGCCGGGCTGGCTGCGTTCGCCAGGAAGGAACAAGGTTCCCGTCCAAAACAGGTCTCCGGGAGACGGTGCACATCGCCCCACGGTGGGCGCCAAATGTCGGGGGTTGGGTGCAACATATGCCAATGGATGGCTTATCATGGTGGGAACGAGTAGAACGTCGCCGGTGCCTGGAAGCGGGATGAGGCATAGACACGAACGCAGGCGCACTTTACACTAGGAGATAACACCCCTAGTCCTGCTCTGCGGGGTCTCCGCATGATCACTAAGGCACTAGTGAGTATAATGGTGCTCCTCAAGCTGTATGCTAGAGGTAGAAGAAGGCAAGGCTTGCTCTCTCCTACCTCTATGTGTGAGTCTAGTTCTAACCGCTTGTGAACCGTTTGCATGGGTGCGCTGGAGGGTTTATATAGGCCTACCCCCCAGTGGTACAATGGTAACCTGGCCGGGTGTAGGACCCGACTGTCAGTGTCTCCGGTCGCCGGCTTCTCCGCCGGCAGCTAGGCCCGCCGCCTGGCGGGCCCCGCCGACTGGTCTGGTACGGAGCCGAGAGACCGCTTTTCCGTCGCTCGCGAGTCTTGCCGGGTGCTGATTACTGTATCCGTGATGCTAATTATGCATGCTTGGTCAGGGGAGCGTGGCTACAGTCCCGCCGCCTGGTGGGAGATCACTGTAGCCACACCGTGTCTCATCAGGTTAATGGCGCACGGGCCCCGAGGAAGGAACGGGCCGCCTACTGGAAGCTGGCCTCCCTCGGGTCCGACTGGTCAGTCCTCCACCGTCTTCTAGGCTCTCGCTGCCAGGTAGGGCCCGCCGCCTGCAGGCCGTACCAATAGGCTGTCATCGGAACAGGGCTCTGCCTGCCAGAAGTGACGTCAGGGGTGGAGTGGCAACAGTGTCGCGCCTGGTGGAGATCTCCTCCTGTACGGAGCACTGTGGCCACGCCCGGCCCTGGATACGGGGGTGATGGGCTACACTGTAGCCTCACCCTGTCTTGTCTTCTTAATGGGGGCGCAGACTCAGAGGGCACCGTGGGCCGCCCCGGCCTCTCTGGAGGCTTCCTACATGGAGTCGGCCCGTCTTCGCGCCGCCTTGTGGAGCCAAGCCGCCTTCTGGTAGCCAGCCACTTGGGCCAGTCGGCCACCAGAAGGCAGCGCTTCATCTTGATGTCCTGAGGGGTGCAACCGGCCCCGATGTCTTGAAAGGTTCAGGGAGTCGAGTTAGGCTACCCATGGCCCATTACTCTGACACTTGGCGTGGAAGGCAAGCATGGCGCCCTGATATGACCACTTGGGCCAGTCGGCCACCAGAAGGCGGCGCTTCATCTTGATGTGCTGAGGGGCGCAACCGGCCCCGATGTCTTGAAAGGTTCAGGGACTCGAGTTAGGCTACCCGTGGCCCATTACTCTAACACTTGGCATGGAAGGCCCATTACTCTGACACTTGGCGTGGAAGGCAAGCCGTACCAACAGGCTGTCATCGGAACAGGGCTTCGCCTGCCAGAAGTGACGTCAGGGGTGGAGTGGCAACAGTGCCGCGCCTGGCGGAGATATCCGCCTGTACGGAGCACTGTGGCCACGCCCGGCCCTGGATACGGGGGTGATGGGCTACACTGTAGCCTCACCCTGTCTTGTCTTCTTAATGGGGGCGCAGACTTAGAGGGCGCCGTGGGCCGCCTGCTAGGAGCCGGCCTCTCTGGAGGCTTCCTACATGGAGTCGGCCCGTCTTGGCGCCGCCTTGTGGAGCCTAGCCGCCTTCTGGCAGCCAGCCACTTGGGCCTGTCGGCCACCAGAAGGCAGCGCTTCATCTTGATGTCCTGAGGGGCGCAACCGGCCCCGATGTCTTGAAAGGTTCAGGGACTCAAGTTATGGCGCCCTGATATGATGATTCCTTTCTCTTTAACCGACTTTGTGCAACCCTAGTCCCCTCCGATGCCTATATAAACCGACGACCCCAACGACAGTACTGGCCCGGACCCGGCTTGCGGCACACCGTACATGATGAGGAAGGATTGGCTCGACCTCTACTTCGACCGTAAGTAGTTTAGCTTAGTTTAAATTTATGTTTTATGTTCGGTTATGCGAAACTATCTATGTTTATGTTTGAATGCATGCTACTTTCGGTCGAACCTGCTATGAACTTGATCAAATTGAAGTTTACAACCTTAAGTTTAGGGGATTGACAAGAAAAGGCCAAAAACTGCTCGAGTATATATATATATATCCACAAGGGGTTTTAGTCCTTTAACTTTTTAAGGATCGCCTAGAGATGTCCTTATGGCTTGCTTATTTCAGTTCTTCACAATTTGATGCTCTATATGTGCAACTATTTGCCGTGCAGTTCAATTTCATCAATAACAGTTTCAACAATACCACTATGAATTACGATATTTGGTTGCTATTAAGGATATTGCAGTTAACATGCCTTTTCGTTTTTCAATTGTTGTTTAGCAACATGCATTGTATTGAATGACTAAATATGCAATCGCAGGCTACATAGCAACAAGGAAGAGTGTTACCTTAATGTTCTGATGATGTCTAGATATATGTGTAATAAAACATTATATAATGTGATGGATGGAGTGTTGTACTACATCATTTTTCAATTGTTGTTTAGCTTCTAATATTAACTTGGTGCTTTTAGGTACATATATCATTGCCAAAGATCCACACTTCGAACCTTTCTGCGTATGGGGTAATGAGATATTCATGAACTAGCATCAAGTGAGGAAAATGATAAAGATTGTTATTAAAATGGGTCAAAAGATGTCAATCGAACTATTTGTTTACACTTTATGCAAGACAACAGTGAACTGCAGGATGGTAAGTAAGAACCCTGTAGCCTTCTTTTTACTGCCCGAAATGAGTTGTGTTAGATGACAATATCTGAATCTTTTTTCTTTTGCAGTGGATCCTGAAGCAGTTTACTCAAGATTACCTCTCAAACTACATGATTGGCGGCCGACATCACAAGGGGTTGGACTAGAGTCCTGCATGCCTTTTGCATCCAGGAGGGCACAATAGGTCCATTCCGCTTCACCTTGTTCAGCAACTGGAATGTCCGTCGTCGCTTTCTTTACCATCTGTAATAGTACAAGTATAGAACCCTGGTACATCATTCTTTATTTGGTGCTTATGTAATTCTTAAACATATGTACCTGTGAATCGAATAATGCATTGGTTGTTTGAACCTGATGGATATGAATAAAGCTATAGCCTACTTTCAAGTTTAAATTAGGTACAATTTTAAATAGCAGCAATTAAATTAGGGCGAAATTACGTTGTGCAGGTCATTACGGCACACACGGTTGGTAAAACATTAACGTTTGCGATATACACCATAATCCGAGATGGTTCACAGAGAGGAAACGTGTGCAAGCATGCACACAGTTTCCGTTCGCAAAGCGTGTGTGATGTCAGACACTATCACATACGGTGCGGGAAAACTAAATGTGGGTATTTTTCTACCTACCATACACGGTTTATAATCATGAACTGTTTGTGATGTGCCAGGCATCGTAAATCTCTCGTGCCTGGAATCTGCCTAGAATCTTCCTAAAAAGCTCACGTGCCTAGAATCTACCTGGTTTTAGGCAGAACCACAAAACTCCGACTACCATGGCAATGCAAGCACGAATGAGTAGCAAGGATGAAGCATTTGGGATATTCGAGATACCAGAAACGGTTATATAGGGACAACTATATGCATCAAGGCTCCCTATCCCAGACGGTTTCTGGGTCGTGTGGGAAGGACCCCCCTATCGCCCACACTCACTTGGTGACGGTTCCAAATGCCATTGCGGAAAGGGGTTAAAAACCGTTTGTTTAGGACCGACGCGCACCAGTGACAGTTCGTCGTGTACTTTATATTATCATCTACACTTGTAACCATAAGCTGCAGTTTAAATTTCTGCGCATAAGTTATATATCATCTTGGAGTACACATTTTCTACTAATATTATGTTCTGTGCTCAGTGAAGAGTTTCTCCATGGATAGCCTATCAATGGTGCTGGATTCTGTCAAGATCTTATATATCCAAATGAATAGTTTTTATCTAAACAAGATTATTGGCTTGCTGTAATGCTTTCCATGTCTGGAGAAGTTGTATATAAAAGTGATAATTTCACGCACATTAGAAGCACGCATATAGTGTACTAGAATTAACCGTTCAGCTGTTGCTCTTTCGACACTCTTTTTTTAGACCTTAACTATTTTCAATCTTCATCTCTATTTAGGCAACGAGACGGCGTAAGAAAGTTATAAACAATCGGTGGACTCGTAAGCACCGGGATTTTCTCACTTGTTATGACATTCGATTGAAGACAATAACGCTAGAACGATATGTAGCCAACCATGCAAACACTAGATTTGTCACATTCTTCCTGCTGAATGTGAGGTTACTATTGTCCATCAGGCTTAAGTTTATCAGCAACGTGGTTTTGACGGATGAGTATGTCGAAGAGTAAAAAAGGAGTTTCAGGTGGACAACAGAGCTTCTGAACGTGCCGGGCTTCTATTTACAACATATTGTGGTCATAATCCAGTAAATTTTACGACCCAGGATGTTCATTCTATGGACCTAACCGATCCATTTGACTGCGACTGCCGAAGGCAGTGCTGGAGTTAGACGTTGTTGCCCTTTTCAACCTGGGTTTTGTCTAAACCTAATGAACAATTAACCATCATTCTTTTGTATAGTTTGTAAGCTGGAGTTAGATGTTCTTGCCCTTTTCAACTCGGCTGTGACTGTCATATTTTCTTTGAAACAAGGCAAATGGCTAGCCATTAGTTTAATTTAGAGTGAAATATTGTAACAAATGCCAACCAAGGGAAATAACATCACTCTCGCCGGCTGCTTGAGCTCACTGTGCATTACAGAAGCTAAGTGATAAGCCCCCACCAGCACCCACTAACTTATTTTGAACTAGCACACCAAATGGGCTGTAAATTTTCATAGGAAAGGCTGCATGACCGTGATAGATTTGGATTCTAACATTTGGGACCCATGAGGAAATAGCCTATCCAAGGTGGTGTTGACTAACTAGCTAGTCAACAAACGATTCTGCCTACTAGTCGTTGGATTGACATCCAACATCTGTCGTGTATCTTCTATCCCTTGTATTCTTCCTCCAGCCGCCCAAACCAAACAACCCCGTCGGCTCCGCCTGCTCCTGCCTCCCATGGTTGGCTGTGCCTCCGTCGCCCTATCGTACCCTCCAACGTTGGCCAGTCCCTCCCTCTAGTCCCGCACACATCATGTTATTCTCCGGCGATGTCAGCCCCAACACGCACCCACACCCAAACCAGTCAACCCTCATACTCCCCTCCGCCTGTGACTGGACCCACGCATCTTCCATGGCTCCTGTTCATTCTGTCTGAGGCCTCGCCATCGTCCTCCACCTTGGTTCTCTTGCTGTGCGCGGTGCACCGCCCTATTGCATTGTCAACATTGTCAACAACCAAGAGGAACAAGGAGATGACTGTACGTGGAGAGGATGACAGTAGGGACCCACCAGTGTCATGGCAGTAAGCAAGCAAGTGCCTCGTTATTACAAGCCCAAAAAAATGGTTCCTCCTAATGGTTGGACATCTAGGGCTCACGCCATTGTCAGCTTAGTCAATAAACGAGAGAATTACACAACGAGCAGCTGACACCAGGGACCCAGCAGGTCGCGCAGTTGTTATTTAGTTTTTTTGAGGAACAAGCAGTTGTTATTTATACTAGTTTTAGTGACGGATCAGGGTAACAACAGGGCTGTGCGGGGGCTGTGGGCTGTCTAGCCAGGGTTTTATTTATGTTTACGACATAATGAGCCCAGTTGTGTTTTTTTCTGGCTGAAAATGGCTAGCCTAGTTCTACTTTTTTAAAAGAAATACCCAAACAAGGCCTACTTGCTGAAAATGGCTAGCCTAGTTCTACTTTTTTAAAAGAAATACCCAAACAAGGCCTACTTACTTTTTTAAAAGAAATACCAAGAAAATGGGCTATCAGTAATGAGAAATTGATGCACATTATTAGAACACATCAAACCGGGAATTAGTTTCAATTTATTTCCATTACAAGATTTTAAATTCCATAGATTTTTATGCATGGATAATTATTTGGATTTTATATTTATATAAATTATTTTTCAAAATAGTTTCAATGTGACTCGATATTTTGAGATTAAAAATAGTTGACCGCACTGAAATATGCAAAATTTAGTATAGTTTTTAATCGTGGCCACAATATGGGGTGTAATGCTAACAAAAAGAAGATGGGCTCCAAAAAAATTCTTAAGAATTAGCAAATGGGCTATAAATTATTAAAAATAATGGCAGATGGGCTATATGCAGTTTTCCACAGATTTGAGGCTGACTTGTGCGCCTACTACAGGTTAACGCGTATGCTTTCCTAAAAAAAGGATGACGCACACGCAATGCCGTGTCGATTTAGTCAACATACGAGAGCAGTGACTGTTGGATGTCCATCCAACGGCCATCGTGCTTCTTCAATCTCTGCTCTTCTTGCTCCAGCCGCTCAAACAAGCGCCGGCGGGACTGCCTGCTCCCTCCTCCCATGGCCGTTTGTGCTGCCGCACAGGGCTCACCTCCCCCACCGTAATCCCATCGCTGGCCTAGCCATCCCTCTACTCACCCACACCTGCTGTTATTCTCCGGTGATGGTAGAAGAACCAGTAAACCCTCATACTCCCCTCCGCGTGGGAAACAACTACCGAGTCTTCCCTGGCTCCGTGTCATTCCCTCCCTAGAGCACTCGGCGCGGCGTGGTCAACATGGTCAACGAACGACATCCATCGGAAGTGGACTATACATGAAGAGGCTGATAGGTGGGTCCACGGCCGCATGCAAGGAAATGCCTCCTTATTTCACGCAAAATAATGATTCCTCCACCTGACAGCTAGCACCCATAGGAAGGGCCTCTATATTTCACAAAAAATGTTCCCCCCACTGACAGGTCGGACTCACAGCTATATCTTCGCACGCAAGGAAGTGCCTCCTTATTACACAAAAAAATGAATACTCCCCCTACTAGATGGGACCCACCATATTGGGATGCTGACTTGTGGGCCTACTCAAGTGACCGTACTATGTCCATCCAACGGTCGTAGTGCTTCTTCAACCTCTGGTCTTCCTGCTCCAACCTACCAAACCAGCACCAGTCGCGCAGCAGGCTCCTGCCTCCCGTGGCAGGCTATGATGTCGCAGAGGCCTCACGGCCCCCTACTACTCCCACTGCTGGCCAGGCCATCCCTCTACTCACCCACACCTCATGTTATTCTGCGGCGACGACAGCCTCACGCCGCAGCCGAAACAGTGAACCCTCATAGTCCTCTCCGCGTGGGCATCCACTATCGCGTCTTCCCCGGCTCTGCGTTGTCCCCTTCCAAGGCCTCGTTGTTGTCCGCCGCCTTGGTGCTCTCCGCGCGGCATGGTCAATGTGGTCAAGGAACATCTTCCGTCGGTCGCAGCAAGGAAGCGCCTCCTTATTACGTGGAAAATAATGATTCCTCCACCTGACAGCAGGGACCCAATGGACGGGCCACCATATTTTGCAAAAAAAATGTTTCCCCCATGACTGCTGGGACCCACCAGCTACATCTTCGCATGCAAGGAAGTGTGTCCATATTATGGGCGAAAAAATGATTCGCCCCCTGACTGTTGGGCCCACCAGCTACATCTTCGCATGCGGCCTCCTTATCCTCCCTGGCAGTCGGGACCCACCTGGTCGAAGCGTACGTAGCGTTGTCATTCTGGTCACGAACGTATACATACGTATTGGTCGATTGGTCTATCTGCAGGCTGCAGCGATGAACCGTGCCGAGTAAGGAAGGGCACGTGTCGTAGTAGAGGTGCGGACATAGCATGTACACGTACGTACAGCCAGGGTGCAAGAAAGTAAATACGGCCACGTACGTACATACGGGCGGGGTCTCGAACGCCTAGTCGCGCATGTGTACGGCCAAGGCTCGTGTACATGGCTAGGTCGGAACGGAGAAACTACGCCGTCGTGTTCATCGGGAGCCAACCGGCTTGAACTGAACAGCCGATTGAAACGAGGCCTGGCATACCGCAGAACGGAGGAAACGGGCTTATGTTCGACCGACCACGGTCAAAATGTGATCCTGTTCATCGGGAGGGGTCTAGCGTACTGCAAAATGGAGGAAACGGACTTCTCTTGGACCTCCTACGGTCGAAACGGGGTCCTGTCGATCGGGAGGGGTGTGGCGTACTGCAAAACGGTGGAAATAGACTTGTGTTGGAGCGCTACGGTCGAAATGGGGGTCCTGTTCATCGGGAGGGGTGTGGCGTACCGCAAAACAGGACTCCACGGCATATTGTTCATCTCCACCATCGACCCCCTCTAGCCTCCATGGGCTACTGTTCATCAACCGTCGACCTCCTCCAGCCTCCACCTGCAACTGTTCATCCACGGGCTCCTGTTCATCCAGCCTCCACCGCTCCTCCACCGGCTACTGTTCAACCAGCCCTCTCCATAGGGTCCTGTTCAACCACCCCTCCACGGGCTACTATTAATCCAGCCCTCCATCAGCTACTGTTCAACCAGCCCTCCACGGGCTCCTGTTCATCTAGCCCTCCACGGGGTCCTGTTCATCCACCCCCAACCAGCTCGATCGGGGTCCTGTTCATCTAGCGGCAACGGCCTCTACTACCACGGGGTCCTGTTCATCCAACCCCCCACCGGGAACTGTTCATCCAACCCCCCAACAACACTCACTGTTCATCAAGAGGCGGCATTGATCGGCTTTAGTTAGCAGCAGTAGTGAAGGAATCACTCAGGTTCAGTTAACAGCAAGGGATCAATCGGGCTTCAGTAACGTAGCTAGTGCAATCGCTCTGGTTCAGTTAGAGTCTAACGCTTCTCTCAGGTTTAGTTAGAGCGCAACGCCTCACAAACACATGTGTATGTGTATGAGACAAACACACAAACCTCCGTGCATCGCTCGGCCTCGACCACCCACCGTAACCAGGAACTCCTCGATATTTTCCTCGCCCTCGCTTCTACCATGTTTTTTCCGTCATGGACGGCCCAAAGAATGTCATGCAGCTGCGTCTCCATACCGCCCAGGATAAAAAGCCCATTTTTGTCATGATTTTTTGTCATAGAAGTAGGAGCCCACCACATCTATGATGATACCGGGTTTTGTCACAATTATCATCATAGAAGTGTCATAAGCAAGATAGAAAAAAATTCAGTCGGCCCAAAATGTCATGGATGTGTCATTTTTTTGTAGTGTGGGCACGTTGCACAAAGAGCGGGGAAGCGTAACACAGCACGGTAGAGATCATGCGGGTAGTTTTATCCAGGTTCGGGCCACCGTGAGGCGTAAAACCCTATTCCTGCTTTGGTGGATTGATGGTGGAAAATGGTGTAAAACGGAGCACTCTTGCCTGGTAGGATTGCCTCTGGATAAGAGTGGCTACACGCGTATCAATGTGTGAGGGTCCGAATCCTTTCTACGGTTGCCATGGGCCTCCTTTTATAGATGAAGGGGTCACCAAAGTGGCAAATTAGTGTTTACATACTGATTAGATAGCAAACAGTGCTATCATACCACTACGAAAAAATACACTTCCATAACGATACATGTTTGTCACAGTAGGTCACGTTTTCTGTCATGCCGCCCGCCGTGTATGAATGGGGAATGGAGGGAGAAACAGAGGTCTTTCGGACGAGCTTGAATCAAATGAGTTTTGTCGCCCATGTTTGATGCCCACCGTGTCGGTATGGGCTCAGAGGTGGTCGTGTCACGTCTAATTGAAGTTACTAACCTACCCCTATTTAGAGCAGTGGAAATCGGGCCGATGGATTGTCCGTGTAATGGGTAGACAGTAATTTCCATCTGCCAAACACTTGGCTTCGGGCAGCCGACGTGGGAGTGGACATTTTGCTGTTTCTTTCGAATTTTGGGACAATAAGCATCCACGTTTACCCTGGCAACTAAATTCGAATCCATTTTGTATTCCTATATGAATCTTTATAAATCACTCTATGTTTTTTTATATATCTTCAAAAGGATGACAAAGATGTATTCCACTTTCATATATGAATATGGTTTACAAATGCCGATACTCAAATTCAGAAACTCGAATCCAGTTTAATCTGAATTCGAATATTTGGAACACTTCATGTCCAACTCAAATGTCACACGCAGCATAATGTGCACTCCCATTTAGATATGTCCACAAGCGATGTATCAAGATTCAAATACCGAGTCAATCAACCAAGAATGTACGGAACTAACAGACATATAAACACTTATAGAGTATATGGATCAATAATATCAACTAACATACATAAGCCAGGCCGCTGTACTTTTTTTGGCTACAACAGCATCCTTTTTTTAGCCAGCATCTTAGCCCTTTCTGATGCGTGCCACTTATGGTCCATCTATACTACTATTGCTGAATGCACATTCAGGCCGATTGGCATATTTGTAGGTCTGGCACAACAATCCAAATGAAATGTCTCCGAGTCTTATCAACTAACACATACTTGTGCTCAAATAAAATTACAGACCAAAAAACAAAAAAAACAATTATTACATGATCTCTAGACCAAATGGTTTGATTGATTACATGAACAGACAACACAAAGGTTATTGAACTATGGAAAGAACATTTCACCTATGATTTACCAAGTAGGAATTTAATTTCCTTTTTTCCTTCGGGATCTTAACAATCTTGTCAGTCTCGGCTTGCTTCGTTTTGAAATCCACCAAATATTTAATGGTTGTCTTTAGTACTGGTTGTGATTGTGCTATTTGCTTCCTCAACATGTCAACTTCATCTCTAAGTGCAGAAGCAGAATCTCTTTCTACCACTAGTTTAGCCTCTAGAGCATCAGCAGTTGGCAATTCATAATGCACGATTGTGCCGATGGCACTACTGTGGGATGATGCAACGTCCATGGGGACCTCACTCTTTGTTCTTGGGCTAACCTGTTTTGCCATTAAAGTTCCACTTGGATTCAGAAAAGTGAAGTTAGCAAAACAACTCAACTGGGAGTTATAACAGCAAACCAGTTAAACAAACAAGAAATTAAAGAGTTTCAATTGGATGCTGAAAAGTAGTTATTAACATCACTGTAACCCGCTGTTGCAGCAACAAAGTAGTTAAACAAACAAGTAGATATTTAAGTTAAGTCAAACAGGTAATTCTTAACAGTAAGTATCAAACACATAGACAGGCGCAGTCTACAATATGATTAACAGGCTGTGCCATTATGTAATCAGTAGCAAACAAAATTAAGCCAAACAATGTAATTGAACAATTTTGCAATAAGTGGCTAACTAAAATTTCGAGAAGCAGGTAACTGAACTTACGCTAGTTCTTTGTACAGGCACACTGCAAACTTCTTTTTCGCTTACAAGGTTGTACGAAGGATTCCATGGCATCAATTGCTAGGATACGCAGTCCCAATACTTCTTTCTTCCCACACTGCATGGGTAAGTCGAATGGTTAATCTGGTAAGATGGTGCGTCCTTGATATGTTATATGAGGACGTGTAGTCAGTCTAGTTATAGCCAAACACATCACACTGGCTTTTACTGTATATATTTCATGCGATTACTTTTGGCATATCGAGATCTAAGCAACCTACAATAGGATGAAAAGACTGGCATCCTTCACATTACTGGCGAACTCAGTTCATAGAAACAAGCAATTCAACCATTCTGTGGGTAAATCAAAAGCGCCACTAGAATATGTTTCACTATCTAATCATACACGCAAAAAGGGGCGACGCCACCATAGGAGCTGGTATGGGCGGCCGCCTCAGGTGGATGGAAAGTGTGCACCTAGTTTGAGTCGTCCAGGTTGGCCCACACTAGTTTTGTTCGTCCCAACGCACGAGCAGGCAATGTAAAAAATGAAGAAAAATGTTTCAATTTGGATGGGCCAATTACATAAGTGCAAGGCAGGCCCTATAGCAGGCTCGCGACCCAAATGAGCGCCTCCCATATCGATCGACAACAGGAAAAATCCCAATTAATTCGCTCTAGCCTCCAGTCTGGTTCGCTCCTAACCTAGCCGCCGCTGGACAGACCGACACAGCACTTCCTCGCGCCCTCGTTGGAGGGCGGTCGCCGGGCTTCAAGCAAACGGAAGGACAAGAAGATGAAGATCCAACCCTGGGTGTAGCCTGCGTGGGAGGCAGCGGTGGCAGCACGGGCATGGCATCGAGCTTGCGCAAACAGACAGTCGCAGCTTGCAAGAGTAGCATGCGCAATGAGCAGGTACATCACATCCCTGATTATATCTAATTCAACTCCTCAATTTCTGGCCAATAGTTAAACCTGACGGTGTTGTAAAACTGCTTGTATGTGGGGAATCTATGAGAAAATGAAACCAATTTCTACTTATTTTATAACTCCCCCAATCAATACCGAACTGACTGAATATGATATATCCAATCAAGTTTCCGGTGCAAACATACAAGCTCATGTTGTTCTTGAGCCTGAAGTGTCTAATGAACAGACTGCTAATGAAGGATTTGATGCAAACATTTTACATGCTCCTGGTGATGAACATATTGTGTCTAATGAGGGATATAATGCAAGCATTTTGCAAGCTCATTGAAGGATTTAGTGTCTAATGATGATCTACTATGTTGAGAGAGACAGAGATTTGCAGGCATTGATGACAAGCAAATTATAGTGCATTTTCATAGCTTGAGGAAACATCGAGGCCATCTACCAGAAAGTCCCCGTATCATGACAACATAGCATAAATACTTTTCTAATCTGTTGTTTGAAACTATTGGCATACTTGTGCAGGATAGATATATTGATATGCAGTTTGTGCACTGGTTATAATGCAATTACACTTCGATATTTTCAGCCAGAGAACGAATAATTCAAGCAGGTACATACCATGTTTGTAGTCCTTGTACACCATGTTGCATTTTTTTTTGGTGCTTGCATCATTTAGTGTTTATAATCTGAACTACTTTGGATCATTAGCTGGTTTTCAAAGTGCATGTATCTTCACATTTCTCAAGTTATGTTGATTTCTGGAGTGCAAGTGCCGTCGTATTTTTTAAGTTACATGTTCGCCCCTGGTAACTTGAATTCGTGGATCAGCCACTACACACAAATCATACACGAATGCCAGTACGAATTAAATGAAATGCAGGGACTTACGCTAGCTCATTGTACAGGCTCACTGTAGCTCTGCTTGCGCTTGGGATGTTCCATGTACAAGTCCATGTTACCACTTGCTTGGATGTGCAGGCCTTGTGCTCCTTGCATCCCCCTCTGCATTTTTGACATGGCGAATGGTTGATCAAATAAGAGGAATCGACCTTGATGTTGTACCGGAGGACAGGTACTTGCAAGGTTATACGGCTGTGCAGGATGTGTACCAGATCCCGTAGCGACGTCATGCTTCGCTAAAATATGGATTTTCTTGTTTTCAGATGATATCTCCAAAAGAAATAAGAGTTAAAGTCAGAGTTGCATAGGCGTGTAAGCTAAGAGAGTAGTGAAAGGATATCCAAACATTGTCAGAACAGTGCACAAGGGAGTGATGTGTGGATACCTAGTTCGGGCCGGCGTTTGGGCATGCTCGCCTAGCTAGAGTGCGGGTAACTTCAGAGCCATTGAGGGTGATGCGCTGGCATTGGCTGGCCGCGCACGGATGTAGATCTTGAGTGGCAGCGGAGCGCTATGATGCGGCGGACGAGACCGTTGCTGAAGCCCCAACGGCCTCGGGGGGCGAAGGTGCGATGATGTGCTCAGTGAAGTAGCCCCGGTGAGCTAGGAGACGGCATCGGTGAAGCACACCTGATGCGGTGGAACTCGGTGTCTGTGAGGCACGTCGGTTGCGGCGGCCGACGTTGTCGGTGGACCACCCGGTGCGGTGGACGAGGGCGTAGATGAGGTAGCTCCGGTGCGGTGGTGAAGCGCGACCGTCGTCTTCGTCGTTATCGTCCGGCACAGAGGTGGGGACAGTGGGGAAAGAGACGAGACGAGGGGCGATTCGAGGGTTGGTAGTGAATTAGGGATTTGAGCAATCTGGGCGCGGAAGGGGACGGTGGAGAAGAGAGATTTTGTAGGGCTGGAACTGGGCCGCCATATATTTCAATCCGAAACATGGAAGCGCGATCTTATATTGTCGTCGTCCTTTTTTGGGGGGAGGGGGGGTGGGTGGCTGGGTGCTACGCGTCCGTCCGACACATGCTTCCACCCCGACATGACTATGCTTCGGTGCCTTAAGGCACCTACCTTTGTGTCCATGACATGTGGGTCCAACAGGTGGCTGGCCCACATGTCAGTGACCCAAAGGCAGTTGCCTTTAAGGCACTGAAGCAGCGTCCACCCCGACACGACCCTGGTCTGCCAGGTGCGCCTACATTTGAGAATGCAAACGAATCTTCTTTCATTTGCAAATGAATCTGTATGTATTACCATGCCCGTGTTTTCCTTGCAATAATTAGTCATTCGAAACGAGATACTCCATCCCTTCACTTTTGTAAGTCGTTTCAGACAACTTAAAATGAACTGGTTTGCACATTGTCTGAAATGTCTTCGAGGTCTTATAAAAGTGAACAGAGGGAGTACTATAAATTAATTAATGAGGAGTTATTTGAAAAAAATCGAAACGGTACCTACGCTAACGTGGATTAGAGTGTGTGTGTTACATAATTAGTTATTTGAATTAGAGTGTGTGTCACATAGTTAGTTATTTGAATTAGAGTGTGTGTCACGTAGCGATCTCCAATTCTAACGTGGATTTCACTGTATCCATGCTACTTTTTTAATACAAATTCATATGTATATGATAAACACCATGGTAGTGAGAAAACTTTTGGATGTATTCAAACATATGACCTACAAAATAGCACAACAAACTGAGTCAATGTCAACTTTTCGAAACTTAGTATGGCACAAATTCGAAATAATTACCCGTATGCCTGGTCCTCGGTTCAAATCTTACAATGTACACCTAATTGAAACATTGATATTAAGTCTCGTACTATGTACATTCAAATGTTGTTTTTAGCCCCCCCCGCACAAACGCTACATAACTTCCTGTATCGGTCAATCTTCCTCTCCTAATTAACCACCTTAGGAAGCTATCGGTTTCCAACACACGTTCATTCTTTCTCTCCATGTTTCGATCTCTAAGTCTCTCAACTACACAACCCCTTTTTCCACTCTGTTACCAAATGTATTTACCTCACACACCCGCCATTGCACCCCATGTCGAGCTCTCTCTCTCTCTACCCCTCTCCCTCTCACCCTCTCGCGCTAAATACATGCATTGCCTATCTAGCCCCCCAACCTCTTGTGCGCACGCACGCACGTTGTATATCTAGGTCACTCCCTCGAGACTGTCTCACTCTTTCTTCCGCACGGCGGGCCACTCTCGCTCAATCTCGCTCTCTTTATCTGAGTCTCGTTTAACCTCGTTTTCTTTCACACACAAATGATATATCTCCCTGTTCGGGCCTCGATCGACACACTCTATACTCTCTCACGCAGATTGTCTATCTAGATCAGTCCATCCAAGCCGCCGCCACTCTTTCGACCTCATGGTGGGCCACGCTCACTCAATCTCTCTCTCTCTCTCTCTCTCTCTCTCCGTATGTCTCGATTGACCTCGCTCTTTCTCGAACAAAAATGATATATCACCATGTTTGAGCCCAGTTTGACCTATTCACATTGTCTACTCTCTCACGCACATCGTCTATCTAGGTCACTCTCTCCAACCCGCCTCACTCTTTCGATCGCACGGCGACCCTATGTGATCGGTTGACCTTGCTTCCTCCCACGCACAAAATATATCTACACGTCTGTGACTAGATCATCTCTCAACCTCTATCTTACAGCCCTCACCCTTGCCAAAAAGCTCAATTGGACAATATCTCTCCAGAGCATATATATTTGTTCAATGAATGTCGGACCACACTCACTTTGTCTCTCTATCTATATGTCTCTCGATTGACATCGCTTTCTCACACCGTATCTTCCACGCATTGAAGCTACTACCTCTCCATCCCTTGCGAGGGGCACTCCAACCTTGGATTAATTTGTGTAGGCATTTATTCCGGTTGGCTTAGATTATATTTTCGTAGCATTCGGCCCACAACTACTCCAAACACCATTGCAACCCACGCAACTCCCCTAGTTGATTTCCCTCTGGCTCGGTCATCGCTCTCTCGCACGTCCTTTCTTGCCTTCAACGTTGCACCATGGTATTATTGAAAAAACTATGTTGTTCTCTTTAATTATTATAAATAAGCTACAAAACTACACACCGATAGTCTACTTGGAATGGAACAAATTTCGACCCACAAATTAAAGTGCTACAAACTACACACCGAGGGGCCCACATGTCATGAAACAAATTTGGACCCATATACAAATTAAAAAATAAAGGACGAGGATCGAACATGCGACTGGGCCTTGAAGCCGCACGTCAATAGACAACATACGTAGAATAGCAATGTTTGTTGTACCCCCTTTGTTCACATAATATTTTTATATTACCACAGCCTAATTAATGGATAACACGTAATATTATCTTTAGTATTATTCGTCTTCACTTACTGGTGGGTTCCATGTGTGCTCTCTCTCTCTCCTCCCCTTCTGCTTTTAGACGCACGGGCAAATAGGAAGAACTCGCGGGCGATGTTGCCGTTGACCATATCTGGACGTGTTCACAGGTCACGGCACCAGTTTCACGTAGTAACAGCACTAGTCAGTGTGTATGTGCAATGCACGTTAATTTGGAAGTATATTAAGTGCATGCGGATATTTACTACTAGGATATTATTTGCGTGTTGTCATGTGATTAACACTATTTTTGGCATGAAATTAACTGCATGCTAAACGTGTTGAGCGCTCGACATTGAAGCAGTCTAGGTCATTGGATGACAAGAAATACATGTGGCTTGATGACGTTTTATATTTAATTTGATATGGTTCTAGCAGAACATTCAATCGATCAAACCATACATTTCGTTCAGTCTGACTCCGAATTTAAATTGTACGACGATCGATATAAAATAAACAGAAATGATAAACGTTCAGATTTTAAGCATGGCGATCCGAACGTTTTTCATGGCAAATTTACATTACGCGGCAGCGGCGGGGGAGTCTCGCGGTGGGAAGCGGCTCCTCTCCCATGCTCTTTGTGTCGTCGGGCCTCTGACCGACGGCGACGGCAGCGTCTTGCACCATTGTTGGCGTACTCCTGGACGTTGGCCTAGCTTCAAGGAAGGCCAAAATTTTCTGGACTTCGGAGCGAGTCAGCTGGAAGGAGGAGGCGACTGGCGTTGGTGCAAGGAAGCGGTCGACGGCGGCCATCCATGTCGTTGAGGGGGGCACTGGCACCCGCGCGGGGACAGGCGCTGTCAATGGCGCGGCGGAGACCTTCGTGTGCACGGGCAACAGCACGGGTGCGCACGTCAGTGCACGCGCAGGCGCATGCGCTGGCAGGTGCACGGGCACCGGCACGGGTGTGCGCATCAGTGCACGCGCAGGCGCATGCGCTGGCAGGTGCACGGGCGCGTGAAAGTCGCCGGGGACCTCGTGGAACCCCGTGGGATCAAGCTCGGCGACAATGTGCGGCTCCCAGCCCATCAATGCCATGGGGATGGGTGCTGGCGCAGTCCGGGTGACGGGAGCCGGAACGGGAGCGAGGACAGGCGCGGCGTCTTCCCGCAAGGCCAGTTCAAGCTCGTCCCAAAGCGCCTTTTGTTCTTGAGACTCCGGCTGGGTGTCTTCCTCAGTAAACTGGAACACTAAGGGTAGACCATCGTGATGTGGCATGGCGTACGTTTAGGTCAGGCTAGTTGGAGGTAGACGACAGGAGAATCGGAGAGGAAGAGAGAGGATTGTAGCGATACCGGGTAATGCGGGGTTGATTTTACACTGTGGCGCCGGCGACATTAAAAGTGGGAGCAGTTGGGACGACGGTGGGCGGCGGAGCCTGGTCAAAGGGCTCGCCAACCGGTGAGCCTACACAGCGGTCTACTCGCACGCCTCCCTGACAGCCGGTGCAGCGGTCTGCTCGCACGCCTCCCGTCGACTCACACGCTTGCTTGGACGGCACCTACCGATGAGAAGCGGGGACTCGTGGCGGCATGTAAACGCCCATGGTTTCAATAGTGAAAGCGTTCGCCTTAACGTGACAGGTCTTTGTTCCAAAATACCTTGGCTCTTCATTTATGCAACTTGTCATAAGCACCTTGTCTCAAATTGAAGAAAAAAGTTACGAAGGATTATTTGTGCCATATCACGTGACCATGCTTAGTTTCAAGAATTTATGCACACTTTTGGATTTTCTGAAATTTAAGATCCAGGATTCGAAACAGTATCATAACCTGCATCAAGCAATAAATTTTCAAGCCGTACATCTATCCTATTGTATTTCTTAAGAAAGGATTGGGTCAAACATTTTGCTTAGTTAGACTTCAGACAAGTTATATATGCAGAGTAAAAGTATAATCCCTCCGTACCAGTGCATTGCTTGATATATTAACTCAAGTACTAGGCAAGAACAAACGGGCTCAATTCTGTGCTCATCCTGGTGTAGTAGTAGTACCAGGCAATGCAGTTGATGGGTGACCTTGATGAGCGGCGACCGAGGGAATTAAATCGTGCTCGGCACGGTAGGTAACGTTGTCTAGTTACTAAAGCATCCCTCCGTTGTTCATCGGTGGTCATTATGGACTGGGGACATGAGGGGAATTTCCTAGGGCTGGAATTCTGGCCGCCAGATATTTCGACTTAAAACGCTGAGGCTCGACTGGTTGGGGTTGCCTAATGTGCGTACCAAGCACGCCACCGAAGGACACGAGCCCGGTTTAGTTAGGATCAACACGAGCCAAGGTCTGGCTGGTACGCCGTTGGGTCCTACCATTCAAGAATATGAAAGGAACCTTTTAAATTGCCGAACGAATCTATGTGTATTACAATACCCGTATTTTCCTTGCAAATACTAATCTCAACGTGGTAATTGATTTATGACGAGTTGTTGAATTAGAGTGAGTTGTTGATATGGTGATCTCAACGTGGATTTCACATTTCATGGTATCCCTAGTAAGTTTTCCAATGCAAATTCAAATTTAAAAGATGAACAATATGGAGGTGAGAAAACTTTGTATGTATCAAGCATATGACAACACACACACACACACACAGACACACACGCACGAACACAACAACAATCCAATAAGTATAGTGCATCTATTTTTCCAAACCATGCATGTATGACACGAATTCAAAAATACTCCTTCTATTCTTAAATATTATTCTTTTAGAGAGTTCAACAAGTGACTACGTACAGAGCAAAATGAGTGAATCTAGACTCTAAAATATGTCTATATACATCTGTATGTGCCAGTCCATTTGAAGCCTCTAAAAAGACTAATATTTAGGAACGAAGGGAGTAAAATGTAAGACATCCATGGTCCTCAGTTCAATATTTAAGATGAACATGAAACTGAAACATGAATATTAAGTCTGGTACTACAGTACATGCAAATGATGTGTTTAGGCAGAGCTATGATTGTCGGGGGTCAACCCCTCGACCTTAGATAAAATTGTGGAGCTTTGTTTAGGGTTGTTTAGATTATATTTGTCCCCACCCTCCCAGCCACTGATTAGTTGTGCACCCCCCAACCCTCCTCCCCGGGAGAATATCATGTGCCCCCATACCTTAGATGCTATATGCCGATACGAGTTGCTTGGAGCTTGTAGATCTGAGATATAGCAGCTCACATGATGTGTCTTAATATTTCTGCAGGAAACCTTGATGAGTTTGAGAATTGCACACAATTTTTACAAAAACTACTTAGATGCCCTTTGATCCCATATCCAACAACCTCGAAGCTCGTATCACCGTAGCATCTAAGATGAAGCAGGACATCATATTCTCCTGTATGTAAGAATATCATGTGCTACCACACCTTAGATGCTTTGGTGATACAAGCTCTTCGGAGGTGTTGGATTTGTGACCCAACACCTCCTCGGTGGTTCGAATGGTTTTTTGCAGAAAAGCCCCAAAAGAGTTCGGCCACTGCTTCCAAGCACAAAGTCTGCTCAGATGCCATTGGATCTCAGATCAAACGACCTCCAAGCTCGTATCACCGTAGCATCCAAGCTGCGATAGCACCTTATGTTTTCTCGCACGGGAGAGTATGAGGTGCTCCCGCACCGTAGATTCTATGGTGATACGAGTTCACTAAGATCTAACGGCCCACAATAGGAGGTTTGAATGTTTTTGCAATATACGGCTGATAGAGTTTGGGAAATGCGCAGAAAGTACAAGTACTACGCATGTGCCATCTGATCACTGATCATACGACCAAGATGCTCATATCACCGCAGCGGGTAATTAAGCTACGGGGAGCACCTAATATGTGCACCGGGGAGCCGTTGGATTGAAGATGAAGGGGTACACACGAGGCCTGAATGTTTTATTTGCAAAAAAAACCTTTGGAGAGTTTGGAAATTGCGCATAATTACAAAGACTACTCCCAAGCCACTGGATCTCACTTCCAACAGTGTAAAAACTCGTATCACCATATTATCTAAGCTGTGGGGTAGATGTGATATTCTATGCCGCTGTCATTTTTGTTCGTAAACTTGCAAATTACGTGTAACTCGTGCTGTTACTTTTCTAACCGCGCAAAGTGTTTGTTCAAAAAAACCATCCTACACTGAAATATCGAAACAACACACGGGGGTCCCACTTGTCATTAATCAAATTTGGACATAAAACTAACAAATCTGAAAGACGAGATTCGAACTGGCAACCTGGACTACAAAGCGTAAGTCGATAGCCTGAAAAAACGAACGGTTGTTGGCTTTGTCCCATAACTTGATTTTATTTATACAGTACTTGCATTGAGTAGAGTAGAGGGAGTGCCTCGTCAACACGTGCATGACCGTTGTCTCACTTACTTGTGGGTCCCAGGTCTGCGATCTCAATCTCTCTTCTCTCCATCGTCTAACCTTTGCACGGGCACACACGAAGAGCGGCGCTAGCTTGCCATGGTGTTATTACAACTAAAAAAAGCTTGGAAAATAGAAGAATCGCCTAGAACAAGAGACGTTGTGGCTGGTCGAGACGAAGCTAACCACATCTATCCTCCGTGCCACGTTTGCATGATGAAGCTGTGTGGCTAGTGGGGTGTTTTCGACCGACTGGCTGGGTCCTGAGGTCGAACCATAGGTACTACATCAGATACAGTATATTTTTACACGCACATTTTTCCTCCGTGCCGAGACGTGGCACACCCTACCGCGTGTTTTCAGGGTCCTCCCGGGTGGTGCACGCATATATTCTTCCTGACGTGGGACGCCCTACCGCGCATTTTCTGGGTCCTCCTCGGTCGTAGGGCCGAAGCAAGTAAATGAGTCGTCAAATCACGAAAGACCACCTTTCCCACCGAGTACATCAGTGAAGCATGGTGGCTAGCTAGTTGGGCTACTTTGACCGATTAGCTAGGCCGCCGCCACATTTGTTTTTTCACCCCTTTTTTTATCTACTTGCCGGCAGGTAAATTTAAATATCCACCGCGACATTGATCTGGTGTTTGGGTGCGGCAGGATTTTTAATTTTTTGATTGACGGGAGCAGGCGTGGCAGGATTTTTAATTTTTTGATTAACGGGAGCAGGCGGGGCAGCAATTACTCACGATGACTCCGCCTGTAAAAACCCACTGCTCCCTGATGTGAGAAGTCGTCGACTGGTGTTTTACCCTGGTGAAAACCAAAAGATCCCCCGCTCCCTCCGCCTTCCCGTAGATTGCATTGCCCTTCAGCCGTTTCGCCCCCTTTGCTTCCTTTCCCCATTGCTTCTACCTGGTGCCATGGCGGCGTAGCAGATCACGGAGTCCGAGGTGAGGCGCCTGACACAAGAGCTCCATGCCAAGGATGCGGAGCTCAGGGCCAAGGACGTGGAGCTCCGTGAGCTCAAGGAGGAGAGGAGTGCCATGCTCCTCCGTTATGTGCAGGAGTTCACGGAGCTTCAAAAGCGGCGGGCGTCCACCACAAAGATGCTCGAGGCGTCGGTGGCGTTACTGCAGAAAGCAGGAGATACGATAGGACGTCAGGGGAGCCGGCTGGAGCGCGAGCGGGCCGATCATGATGAGGTCCAGGATCGCCTCAGCCACTTGGTGAACCAAGTTGCCACGCACGTGTTGCGGCTGCGTGATGCCTACCGTCGTGCCAGCGCGACGATGTCGGCCGTCGGGCTAAACCCGTTCGACCACCCAGTCGACTTCAACAAGCTGTGTCTTCCTGACCTGGTCTCCTTCTTCACCTATATCTCCGAGGAGCTGAGCCGTCTCCGCGCGATGGTGGGGGCTGAGCTAGACAAGGAGGGGTTGCGGGCTGCCGTCGCCGTTACCGGGCAAATCCTTTCAGGGCTCCATCACCAGAATCCATTCGTGCCATTGGACGCCGTCTTTGACGAGCTAGCTCCCGTCGACCGGGAGCGGGCTCTACGGGCGGTTGCACCCTGCATCTCCAACGTCACGTGCCTCGAGAAGCAGAGGGACTTCAGTGGTGTTTAGGCGCCCTCTGCATGGGCATATCCATGTCTCGGCGCAACATGACCATTGGATCAAACTCAGACGGTGCAGATCAGTCACTGTAGCACAAAGCGTGTGGGTGTGTTTGGTTGCATTCTCATCTCAATATAGTTGTTTCCTCTTCGTGTATTTTTGTCAACCTACTAGTGTGTACTCATGCACCCTTCATGCACTCTACCAAGCACCCAAAAGTGGGTCGAGAAGGGAACTTTTGCTCCCATCCCGTGCACCCTTCATACACCCTGCCTAACACTATTCGTGCTTCATATTGTTCATGTTTCGTGGAGTACTGTAGCACCGTACTCTCCGTGCGTTGTGGACCTAGTTCTGTTAACATTGACCTGACCGTTCATTCTCGACCGGACAGTCAAAAAAGCGGTACTATGTTACATATAGGAGTAGTTGACATGAGCACAACATCATTTGTTATCATCATATCTTACTACACTAGCAACAAGATTGTGTAGTACTGACGTATGAACCACTGCACATGCCTAGTAGTAGGAGCACTATGTATGTTCAAGTGGCTGCCGTGTTTCGCACTCCTCCGTTGTAAGAGTGCAAACGCTTGCTGTAATTATTTTTTTCTTTTGAAAAATAGTGGACACGCTCTACCATGCGGATCCTCCTCCACCCATGCACTAAATTACTCACTTTCACCGACGTGTGGGACAGCCAGCATCGGGGTCCACCAGCCATGCACTAAATTACTCCGTAGTACAGTGATGGTAGACTACCCCGATCGAAGTGCCGTAGTAATGCCCAATGAGCCGTCAAATCAAAAAACCCCCTCCTTTCCAGCAGTAAGTTGGACGGACGAAGCAACCATCATTTCACTCTTCTCTCTCAGCTTCCTCTCTACCCAACCCTCGCTTCTGCCTCATCTTATTCCTCATTTCTTCAAGAAAATCCCAACCTGCTTCTGCCATTGTTCTTCTCTCCCAAAGAAGGAAAGGTGAGCACATCAATGGTGTTGATTCTGGCCAAGGCCTGGTCTTGCAACCCCGAGACTGATCCTATAACTCCATCTGTTTTCTTCTTTTGGGTTTGTGATTATGGTTTCTTTTCTTTTATTTCTATTTGGCACTTTCTTGATGGACGCTGGAGCACCGGCCGAACTGATGTCTATGGCTCCGGCCAAAACCGTCGAGGCTCATGGTACAAAGAAGCGCAAGCACCCCGCCGAGACTACCGCAGACAAGCTCAAAGCCATCGCCCTGTCCAAGCCCCCCTCTCCAGGATCCCTCATTAAGAAAGTCCAGGTAATATCTCTTCTTGACGATCTTTTTCTCGATCTTGATCATGTTTTTTCGTCTAACACACAGTACTAGTACTAGTAGTACAACTTTCTGGGTGATCTTGCATGTTATTTTTGTGTGCTAAACAACGGTTCTAAATTCCTCTTTTGACCAAATCATGCGAGAGGTTGACACTGATTTCTTATAGACTACTTTCAACTACTCCCTCTGTCCCAAATTTCTTGTCTTAGATTTGTCTAGATACATATGTATCTAATACTAAAATGTGACTTGATACATCATTATCTAGACAAATCTAAGACAAGAATTTTGGGACGGGGGGAGTACTTTATGAACATCAATGCTACCTTTTAAGAGGGTATATTTGCCTCAGTAACTTGTGTTATGGATATTGTATGTAATCCCTCTGCTCTCATGCCTTTGAAGACATGTTCTAGTGTCTTTGTCCACTCATTTCTGTGCGTATATGTAGTCATATATGGAGTATAATATCAAAAATCATCTTATATTTCTGAATGGAGATAGTAATAAAATATGGTTTCTGTTTGAATTAGAACCAAGTCCGCGGTGGAGATGAAGTTCCCAAAGTCATGCCATGTGAACTGGAAGACCTGATGATGAGTTCTACTGCTGAACTATCCAGCTGCTGTGTCCTTGTCGCCATGTGTCATGAACTAGTGTTTTCCTGTAGCATTGTTGTCAGGCGTGTTCTCGAGGCTGTACTTGACCACAACAATTTCCTGGTTGTGCCTTCGATTACGAAGGGTGTGGTTCTTGTAAAGCTTCCCAAAAAATCTGATGCGGCCTGTCTTCATCATCATGTTTATGAGTGGAAAGACCACTCTGTTAGGTTCTCCAAGGTTGACAAGATGGTGATGGTGCATGTAGACATCTCACATGAAGTCCATGGCCTAGTCAGTTATGCGAGGTTCATCCCGTAGGTCTGTGGCAAGAAATAGTCTGCAGAGTTTAGTTAGTGCAACTTTGCTTGTCTGTAGTAAGTACTATTGTTCAGTACTACCGCTTTTGGTGTGTGGTCAGTCCTGAGAATGGTCTATGTTAATGTCTGTCCACTCAATTCAGTCTGTATATTTTGAAGTATCCAGATCATATTTTTTGTGAGGACGGTTTATCAATTATGGTTTCACTCCAATATATGTATGCATTGCAGGGTTTATCGCACCCACCAGGATTTACAGTCCCATGGATGTTCGGTCCATATGATTTGTCACGACCTTAGGAATGTCCTGCTTGTGGGAGTAGGCAGGGCCCCTGCATGCCATGCGTAGTTGGACGATCAATCTTCTGTTTATTACTTCAACATAGTGATTTCCTGGTAAGGATTCACTCGTGTCATATCAAGTAAATCTTATTGATTTACTGTCTAAATCTTATTGATTTAATGTCATGTTTTCTTTCTTTTCCTGCAATTTTACGATGCAGGTTTTGCCATGTGACATTCATCATAGAATAAACCGTCTGGTTTGCTCTACGATGGCTATTTTTGCAGGTTTCACTTCTTATGTCGTGTCAGTAACGAAGGCACTATCCATCACTTATATTACTGGAAAAAATTGGATCAGTCTGTTGTCTGAGTACAAGCTGAATCCCTATGATGAACTGCAGTTTGGTTTAACAAAAACACCACAATTAGTCCTTCTCGCGTTTAAAAGAAATGAAGAAAAAACTGGATCACGGTCACGGATCCTAGCCAAGTTAGAAAGCTGATCATAGCAGACCAGACACGATCGCCGCTGTCTCGCACAGATCGAGCACCGGCAGTTGCTCTAGCACTGACAGCGGCAGCAACTCAGTCTGATCCAGCTGAGGATAGGGCACCGACCGCGTCTGTGGATCAGTCTGATCTACCGGAGGATCGGGCATCGACACCGGTACCTGCTCCGACACCGACACCTGCTCTGACACTTGCATCTACTCTGGCCCGTGTAGTTGCACCGGCAACAGACTAGGCTGCAGTTCGCACTTCTTTTACCAAAGTCCTTACAAAAACCGACATGTCCACCTTCTTGGTAAGCATTGGCCGCCCAAGTGCTTCGTTCTTTTTTCTTTCCATGTTGTTTCACATGATTCACTTTGTTGATCCAACTGTTTGGGTATGTCTTCTTGTTTTCAAACAGAGAATTCCTAGAGCAACGAGGGAGTCGTTCAACAATCCGGGCGACCGCGGCCAAGTTTCTCTTACCATGCGCAACATTGGTGTGAATGAACCTGCTCAATATACCGTAAGTACAAAGGATGGTCGCATGATGATTGATGCTAAAGGATGGTCAAGGTTCAAATCTAAATCATATCTTGCGGTAGGGGGTGATGTCAAAATCTAACTTTCACGGCAAGGAGAGCTGGTCCAAATCAACTTTGAAATTAGCCGCACGCAATTGCCTAACTGATCTTGAAGGAAATATGCCCTAGAGGCAATAATAAAGTTATTATTTATTTCCTTATATATCATGATAAAAGTTTATTATTCATGCTAGAATTGTATTAACCGGAAACATAATACATGTGTGAATACATAGACAAACAGAGTGTCACTAGTATGCCTCTACTAGACTAGCTTGTTAATCAAAGATGGTTATGTTTCCTAACCATGGACAAAAGAGTTGTCATTTGATTAACAGGATCACATCATTAGATGAATGATCTGATTAACATGACCCATTCCATTAGCTTAGCACCCGATCGTTTAGTATGTTGCTATTTCTTTCTTCATGACTTATACATGTTCCTATGACTATGAGATTATGCAACTCCCATTTGCCGGAGGAACACTTTGTGTGCTAGCAAACGTCACAAAGTAAATGGGTGATTATAAAGGAGCTCTATAGGTGTCTCCAAAGGTACATGTTGGGTTGGCGTATTTCGAGATTAGGATTTGTCACTCCGATTGTCAGAGAGGTATCTCAGGGCCCTCTCGGTAATGCACATCACATAAGCCTTGCAAGCATTGCAACTAATGAGTTAGTTGTGAGATGATGTATTACGGAATGAGTAAAGAGACTTGCCGGTAACGAGATTGAACTAGGTATTGAGATACCGATGATCGAATCTCAGGCAAGTAATATACCGATGACAAAGGGAACAACGTATGTTGTTATGCGGTCTGACCGATAAAGATCTTCGTACAATATGTAGGAGCCAATATGAGCATCCAGGTTCTGCTATTGGTTATTTACCGGAGACGTGTCTCGGTCATGTCTACATTGTTCTCGTACCCGTAGGGTCCGCACGCTTAAGGTTTCGATGACAGTTATATTATGAGTTTATGAGTTTTGATGTACCGAAGTTAGTTCGGAGTCCCGGATGTGATCACGGACATGACGAAGAGTCTCGAAATGGTCGAGACATAAAGATTGATATATTGGACGGCTATATTCGGACACCGGAAGTGTTCCGGGTGATTTCGGAGAAAACCGGAGAGCCGGAGGGTTACCGGAACCCTACCCCCCCGGGAGAAGTAATGGGCCATATGGGCCTTAGTGGAAAGAGAGAGGGGAAGCCAAAGGTGGGCCACGCGCCTCCTCCCCCCTGGTCCGAATTGGACTAGGAGAGGGGGGCCGGCGCCCCCCTTTCCCTCTCCCTCCCCACTTTCCTACTAGGAGGAGGACTCCTCCTTGGCACGCCTATAGGGCCGGCCGGCCTCCTCCCCTTGCTCCTTTATATACGGGGGCAGGGGGCACCCCTAGACACAAGTTGATCCACGTGATCATATTCTTAGCTGTGTGCGGTGCCCCCTTCCACCATAGTCCTCGATAACATTGTAGCGGTGCTTAGGCGAAGCCCTGCGACAATAGAACATCAAGATCGTCACCACGCCGTCGTGCTGACGGAACTCTTCCCCGACACTTTGCTGGATCGGAGTCCGGGGATCGTCATCGAGCTGAACGTGTGCTAGAACTCGGAGGTGCCGTAGTTTCGGTGCTTGATCGGTCGGGCCGTGGAGACGTACGACTACATCAACCAAAGTTAACGCTTCCGTTGTCGATCTACAAGGGTACGTAGATCACCAAAGTTAACGCATCACCATGATCTTGCGTGTGCGTAGGAAATTTTTTGAAATTACTATGAAACACAACAGTGGCATCCGAGCCTAGGTTTTATATGTTGATGTTATATGCACGAGTAGAACACAAGTGAGTTGTGGGCGATATAAGTCATACTGCTTACCAGCATGTCAATACTTTGGTTCGGCGGTATTGTTGGACGAAGCGGCCCAGACCGACATTACGCATACGCTTACGTGAGACCGGTTCTCCCGACGTGCTTTGCACATAGGTGGCTTGCGGGTGACAGTTTCTCCAACTTTAGTTGAACCGAGTGTGGCTATGCCCGGTCCTTGCGAAGGTTAAAACAGCACCAACTTGACAAACTATCGTTGTGGTTTTGATGCGTAGGTAAGATTGGTTCTTGCTTAAGCCCGTAGCAGCCACGTAAAACTTGCAACAACAAAGTAGAGGACATCTAACTTGTTTTTGCAGGGCATGTTGTGATGTGATATGGTCAAGACATGATGCTAAATTTTATTGTATGAGATGATCATGTTTTGTAACCGAGTTATCGGCAACTGGCAGGAGCCATATGGTTGTCGCTTTATTGTATGCAATGCAATCGCCCTGTAATGCTTTACTTTATCACTAAGCGGTAGCGATAGTCGCAGAAGCATAAGATTGGCGAGATGACAACGATGCTACGATGGAGATCAAGGTGTCGCGCCGGTGACGATGGTGATCACGACGATGCTTCAAGGATGGAGATCACAAGCACAAGATGATGGCCATATCATATCACTTATATTGATTGCATGTGATGTTTATCTTTTATGCATCTTATCTTGCTTTGATTGACAGTAGCATTATAAGATGATCTCTCACTAAATTTCAAGATAAAAGTGTTCTCCCTGAGTATGCACCGTTGCCAAAGTTCGTTGTGCCCAGACACCACGTGATGATCGGGTGTGATAAGCTCTACGTCCATCTACAACGGGTGCAAGCCAGTTCTGCACACGCAAAATACTCAGGTTAAACTTGACGAGCCTAGCATATGCAGATATGGCCTCGGAACACTGAGACTGAAAGGATCGAGCGTGAATCATATAGTAGATATGCTCAACATAGCGATGTTCACCATTGAAAACTACTGCATTTCACGTGATGATCGGTAATGGTTTAGTTGATTTGGATCACATGATCACTTAGATGATTAGAGGGATGTCTATCTAAGTGGGAGTTCTTGAGTAATATGATTAATTGAACTTAAATTTATCATGAACTTAGTCCCTGATAGTATCTTGCTTGTTTATGTTAATTGTAGATAAATGGCCCGTGCTGTTGTTCCGTTAAATTCTAATGCGTTCCTTGAGAAAGCAAAGTTGAAAGATGATGGTCGCAATTACACGGACTGGGTCCGTAACTTGAGGATTATCCTCATTGCTGCACAAAAGAATTACGTCCTGGAAGCACCGCTGGGTGCCAGGCCTGCTGCTGGAGCAACACCAGATGTTATGAACGTCTGGCAGAGCAAAGCTGATGACTACTTGATAGTTCAGTGTGCCATGCTTTACGGCTTAGAATCGGGACTCCATGACGTTTTGAACGTCATGGAGCATATGAGATGTTCCAGGAGTTGAAGTTAATATTTCAAGCAAATGCCCGGATTGAGAGATATGAAGTCTCCAATAAGTTCTATAGCTGCAAGATGGAGGAGAACAGTTCTATCAGTGAGCATATACTCAAAATGTCTGGGTATAATAATCACTTGATTCAGATGGGAGTTAATCTTCCAGATGATTGCGTCATTGATAGAATTCTCCAATCACTGCCACCAAGCTACAAGAGCTTTGTGATGAACTATAATATGCAAGGGATGAATAAGACTATTCCCGAGCTCTTCGCAATGCTGAAAGCTGCGGAGGTAGAAATCAAGAAGGAGCATCAAGTGTTGATGGTCAACAAGACCACTAGTTTCAAGAAAAAAGGCAAAGGGAAGAAGAAGGGGAACTTCAAGAAGAAAAGCAAGCAAGTTGCTGATCAGGAGAAGAAACCTACGTCTAGACCTAAGCCTGAAACTGAGTGCTTCTACTGCAAGCAGACTGGTCATTGGAAGCGGAACTGCCCCAAGTATTTGGCGGATAAGAAGGATGGCAAGGTGAACAAAGGTATATGTGATATACATGTTATTGATGTGTACCTTACTAGAGCTCGCAGTAGCACCTGGGTATTTGATACTGGTTCTGTTGCTAATATTTGCAACTCGAAACAGGGACTACGGATTACGCGAACACTGGCAAAGGACGAGGTGACGATGCGCGTGGGAAATGGTTCTAAAGTCGATGTGATCGCGGTCGGCACGCTACCTCTACATCTACCTTCGGGATTAGTATTAGACCTAAATAATTGTTATTTGGTGCCAGCGTTGAGCATGAACATTATATCTGGATCTTTTTTAATGCGAGATGGTTATTCATTTAAATCAGAGAATAATGGTTGTTCTATTTATATGAGTAATATCTTTTATGGTCATGCACCTTTGAAGAGTGGTCTATTTTTGATGAATCTCGATAGTAGTAACACACATATTCATAATGTTGAAGCCAAAAGATGCAGAGTTGATAATGATAGTGCAACTTATTTGTGGCACTGCCGTTTAGGTCATATCGGTGTAAAGCGCATGAAGAAACTCCATACCGATGGACTTTTGGAACCTCTTGATTATGAATCACTTGGTACTTGCGAACCGTGCCTTATGGGCAAGATGACTAAAACACCATTCTCTGGTACAATGGAGAGAGCAATTGATTTGTTGGAAATCATACATACAGATGTATGTGGTCCGATGAATGTTCAGGCTCGTGGCGGATATCATTATTTTCTCACCTTCACAGATGATTTAAGCAGATATGGGTATATCTACTTAATGAAGCATAAGTCTGAAACATTTGAAAAGTTCAAAGAATTTCAGAGTGAAGTTGAAAATCATATTAACAAGAAAATAAAGTTTCTGCGATATGATGGTGGAGGAGAATATTTGAGTTACGAGTTTGGTCTACATCTGAAACAATACGGAATAGTTTCGCAACTCACGCCACCCGGAACACCTCAGCGTAATGGTGTGTCTGAACGTCGTAATCATACTTTACTTGATATGGTGCGATCTATGATGTCTCTTACAAATTTACCGCTATCATTTTGGGGTTATGCTTTAGAGACGGCCGCATTCACGTTAAATAGGGCACCATCAAAATCCGTTGAGACGGCACCTTATGAACTATGGTTTGGCAAGAAACCAAAGTTGTCATTTCTTAAAGTTTGGGGCTGCGATGCTTATGTGAAAAATCTTCAACCTGATAAGCTCGAACCCAAATCAGAGAAATGTGTCTTCATAGGATACCCAAAGGAGACTGTTGGGTACACCTTCTATCACAGATCTAAAGGCAAGACATTCGTTGCTAAGAATGGATCCTTTCTAGAGAAGGAGTTTCTCTCGAAAGAAGTGAGTGGGAGGAAAGTAGAACTTGACGAGGTAACTGTACCTGCTGCCTTATTGGAAAGTAGTACATCACAGAAACCTGTTTCTGGGACACCTACACCAATTAGTGAGGAAGCTAATGATAATGATCATGAAACTTCAGAACAAGATACTACTGAACCTCGTAGATCAACTAGAGTAAGATCCGCGACAGAGTGGTACGGTAATCCTGTTCTGGAAGTCATGCTACTAGATCATGATGAACCTACGAACTATGAAGAAGCGATGGTGAGCCCAGATTCCGAGAAATGGCTTGAAGCCATGAAATCTGAGATGGGATCCATGTATGAGAACAAAGTATGGACTTTGATTGACTTGCCCGATGATCGGCAAGTAATTGAGAATAAATGGATCTTCAAGAAGAAAACTGACGCTGACGGTAATATTACTGTCTACAAAGCTCGACTTGTCACAAAAGGTTTTCGACAAGTTCAAGGGATTGACTACGATGAGACCTTCTCACCCGTAGCGATGCTTAAGTCTGTCTGAATCATGTTAGTAATTGCCGCGTTTTATGATTATGAAATTTGGCAGATGGATGTCAAAACTGCATTCCTGAATGGATTTCTGGAAGAAGAGTTGTATATGATGCAATCGGAAGGTTTTTTCGATCCAAAGGGAGCTAACAAAGTGTGCAAGCTCCAGCGATCCATTTATGGACTGGTGCAAGCCTCTCGGAGTTGGAATAAACGCTTTGATAGTGTGATCAAAGCATTTGGTTTTATACAGACCTTTGGAGAAGCCTGTATTTACAAGAAAGTGAGTGGGAGCTCTGTAGCATTTTTGATATTATATGTGGATGACATATTACTGATTGGAAATAATATAGAATTTCTGGATAGCATAAAGGGATACTTGAATAAGAGTTTTTCAATGAAAGACCTCGTTGAAGCTGCTTACATATTAGGCATAAAGATCTATAGAGATAGATCAAGACGCTTAATTGGACTTTCACAAAGCACATACCTTGACAAGATTTTGAAGAAGTTCAAAATGGATCAAGCAAAGAAAGGGTTCTTGCCTATGTTACAAGGTGTGAAGTTGAGTCAGACTCAATGCCCGACCACTGCAGAAGATAGAGAGAAAATGAAAGATGTTCCCTATGCGTCAGCCATAGGCTCTATCATGTATGCAATGCTGTGTACCAGACCGGATGTGTGCCTTGCTCTAAGTCTAGCAGGGAGGTACCAAAGTAATCCAGGAGTGGATCACTGGATAGCGGTCAAGAACATCCTGAAGTACCTGAAAAGGACTAAGGATATGTTTCTCGTATATGGAGGTGACAAAGAGCTCATCGTAATCGATTACGTTGATGCAAGCTTTGACACTGATCCGGACGATTCTAAATTGCAAACCGGATACGTGTTTACATTAAACGGTGGAGCTGTTAGTTGGTGCAGTTCTAAATAGAGCGTCGTGGCAGGATCTACGTGTGAAGCGGAATACATAGCTGCTTCGGAAGCAACGAATGAAGGAGTCTGGATGAAGGAGTTCATATCCGATCTAGGTGTCATACCTAGTGCATCAGGTCCAATGAAAATCTTTTGTGACAATACTGGTGCAATTGCCTTGGCAAAGGAATCCAGATTTCACAAGAGAACCAAGCACATCAAGAGACGCTTCAATTCCATCCGGGATCTGGTCCAGGTGGGAGACATAGAGATTTGCAAGATACATACGGATCTGAATGTAGCAGACCCGTTGACTAAGCCTCTTCCACGAGCAAAACATGATCAGCACCAAGGCTCCATGGGTGTTAGAATCATTACTGTGTAATCTAGATTATTGACTCTAGTGCAAGTGGGAGACTAAAGGAAATATGCCCTAGAGGCAATAATAAAGTTATTATTTATTTCCTTATATATCATGATAAAAGTTTATTATTCATACTAGAATTGTATAAACCGGAAACATAATATATGTGTGAATACATAGACAAACAGAGTGTCACTAGTATGCCTCTACTAGACTAGCTTGTTAATCAAAGATGGTTATGTTTCCTAACCATGGACAAAAGAGTTGTCATTTGATTAACAGGATCACATCATTAGATGAATGATCTGATTGACATAACCCATTCCATTAGCTTAGCACCCGATCGTTTAGTATGTTGCTATTGCTTTCTTCATGACTTATACATGTTCCTATGACTATGAGATTATGCAACTCCCGTTTGCCAGAGGAACACTTTGTGTGCTACCAAACGTCACAACGTAACTGGGTGATTATAAAGGAGCTCTACAGGTGTCTCCAAAGGTACATGTTGGGTTGGCGTATTTCGAGATTAGGATTTGTCACTCCGATTGTCAGAGAGGTATCTCTGGGCCCTCTCGGTAATGCACATCACATAAGCCTTGCAAGCATTGCAACTAATGAGTTAGTTGTGAGATGATGTATTATTGAACGAGTAAAGAGACTTGCCGGTAACGAGATTGAACTAGGTATTATGATACCGACGATCGAATCTCAGGCAAGTAACATACCGATGACAAAGGGAACAACGTATGTTGTTATGCGGTCTGACCAATAAAGATCTTCGTAGAATATGTAGGAGCCAATATGAGCATCCAGGTTCTGCTATTGGTTATTGACCGGAGACGTGTCTCGGTCATGTCTACATTGTTCTCGAACCCATAGGGTCCACACGCTTAAGGTTTCGATGACAGTTATATTATGATTTTATGAGTTTTGATGTAACGAAGTTAGTTCGGAGTCCCGGATGTGACCACGGACATGACGAGGAGTCTCGAAATGGTCGAGACATAAAGATTGATATATTGGACGGCTATATTCGGACACCGGAAGTGTTCCGGGTGATTTCGGAGAAAACCAGAGAGTCGGAGGGTTACCGGAACCCCCCCCCCCCCGGGAGAAGTAATGGGCCATATGGGCCTTAGTGGAAAGAGAGAGGGGCAGCCAAAGGTGGGCCGCGCGCCTCCTCCCCCCTGGTCCGAATTGGACTAGGAGAGGGGGGGCGGTGCCCCCCTTTCCCTCTCCCTCCCCACTTTCCTACTAGGAGGAGGACTCCTCCTTGGCACGCCTATAGGGCCGGCCGGCCTCCTCCCCTTGCTCCTTTATATACGGGGGCAAGGGGCACCCCTAGACACAAGTTGATCCACGTGATCATATTCTTAGCTGTGTGCGGTGCCCCCTTCCACCATAGTCCTCGATAATATTGTAGCGGTGCTGAGGCGAAGCCCTTCGACAATAGAACATCAAGATCGTCACCACGCCGTCGTGCTGACGGAACTCTTCCCTGACACTTTGCTGGATCGGAGTCCAGGGATCATCATCGAGCTGAACGTGTGCTAGAACTCGGAGGTGCCGTAGTTTCGGTGCTTGATCGGTCGGGCCGTGGAGACGTACGACTACGTCAACCAAAGTTAACGCTTCCGTTGTCGATCTACAAGGGTACGTAGATCGCACTCTCCCCCTCTCGTTGTTATGCATCACCATGATCTTGCGTGTGCGTAGGAATTTTTTTGAAATTACTACGAAACCCAACAGATCTATCCTCCGAGAGATTTTGATGTAATAATCTGGCATGGTGAAACAAGTGTCATGTGTGTATAAGTAGTACGAGAGTATTATTTATCACATGGTATATCGTTGGTAGAATTGCAACTCTGATTGCTGGTTAGGAATTGTCGTTCGATTTCATTCCAACAGCTGCCGTGCTTTAATCAATTTTGTGTATTCGCCTTGCGACAACATCTAAAACCAGCGCCGTACCGACCGCTTGCAATATGAAAAGCGCTGGGGTAGAACACATGGGCCCCAAAACATGCAGGGTCGGCCTGCGGCCCAAAGTCCAGAACCGTGAGCCTATGTGAGTATTATATTCTCAGCTGAACCCCCATAATGCCCGTGCGTTGCAGAGGGAGTATATTTCTCGGCAAGGTGAGCCTGTGATATAAAAGATTTGTATATTTCTTTACAGAGGGAGTATCTCTCTGTCAAAAAATATATTTATGTGTAACTAGTTACTCCTGTCTTTCTACTTCCTTTCGCTGATATGTGGGGCAACCGGCAACGGGGTCCATGTGCCATATGCACAAATTAGAGTGCACAACTTCACGATAGACACACCCCGGTCATAGCGCCGCAGTAATGCAATGAGCCGTCAAATCACAAGCCCCCCTTTCTAGCTTAAGCAGTAAGCTGGACGGACGAAGCGGCAATATTTCACTAGGCCTGAATCCCCTTCTCCCTCATCTGCTTGTTCAGAGAAAACCCCCTCTCGGTGATTGCATAGGGTTTTCTCATGGAGAACCAGGTACGAATTCTTCATCCATCCCCGATAAATCCAACTCCCTTGGTCGCATGTAATCCTAGGATGGCAGCCGCCGCCGTTGATGCATTTTTCTTCCTAGTGAATCTGGTGTGTTTCATTTGCAATGCCCAAAGTGCAAGTACCCTACAGGTTTCTGCGCCCTCGATGAGACGCCACACTTGTTCCCTCTCATCCTAACACAGCATTTTGAAACGCGCACAGTATGTTCCTAGAATCCTCTTTTCTATCCGGGAGGGTGGGTTTTTTTGAACATGCTGTGTTCTCATATTATTTTTCCTGCAGTGTATTATTTGCTCTGCCAGAACACATGTACTCAAGATGCTCGGCCTTGCCATAACTGAATACATTAGTTTAATGGTCACAGTGAAGACAAGCCATGGATATAAGTTCCGAGTTGGGTTCATGAACCAAGAAGATCACTGCTTTTTTATGGCCAAACTTGGATAAACTTTCTCAAGTGTTACGGACTGAAAGTTGGCGCACGAATGTTGATGGAAATAGCAGAACCTGGTCTCATTTTCACTGCTATCTTCCACCCCGGCGTCATTCCAATTGTCCATCCATGTTAGTTTTGTATCTGGTTCTTGCTTGTTGCCTCGATTACTTCTTAATCCACCTATTCTGTCTAACTAATCACAATTTAACTTTAGAAGTAGCAATGAATCTCTCACGAATATGCTACTTGTAACTAATATTTTCTTATATATGGTGGCACGTGTAGGTTTTTTCAGAGTTAAGCAGTCTGCTCGTTTGTTACTCTGTAATAACTCGGCTATTACTAATGGCACTGAAGTTGACTGGATCGACATCCACAAGTTCCTACACTTTATTGATCGTCTTCAGGTCCTTGTGGGGCGTTTCAATGGTGGAAGGCCACGTGGGATATGTGTGCCACTGCTGCACTCATTGAACAGGTCCAACTGTGTCAAGAAACTTATGGTACGAGCTATTTTCTATTATATATGTTGTTCATAAACTATTGCTTATACACAGTTTTACAGCTGTGATCTTCTTGAAACAGGAACTGCCGAGTTCTATTGTTCCTATACAGATGCCTGACCATGGTCGGGTCAGACTTGCGCTTGGTCACAACATGATGTTTATGTCGACCTACTCAATTCCCCTTGGAGGTGAAAAGATACTTATTCATGGGTGGTCTCAAATAATGAAGGCCCGTACATCTTGGAGAATAGGACAGAAGATTATGTTCATGCTTTTCCATGGCTCTAAAGCAAATATCCTGTTTATTGACCATGTTGCGAGATGAAGCCGCTTTCAAAAGGTTGTGGATGCGCGGGGTGGCGCCTGGGCCTTGTCCTTGGGCTTGGCGGCCTCACCCTTGGTTAACTGTAGGCAAAGTAGCACTGTTCGAGGCATGCTTTGTACGGTTGAACCTGTATAAATACTCATACTGCTTTCAGCTTTGGTTGTTAAGTGCCCCTGCTGGTTTCAGTTAAGGTTGTTAAGTACTCCTGCTGCTTTTACAGTCTGTCGTGTTTCTTCAGTCCTGTCTTCCTCCAGCCGCCAAAACCAAACCAGCGCCGGCGGGGCCGCCTGCTTCCGCCTCCCACGGCTGGCTATGCCTCAGCGCATGCATCGCCGCCCCACCGTCTCCTAAATCGTTAACGCCGATGTCCTCCGCGCGCTTTGGTGCACTCGCCATGGCGCCGCCCTCTCGCGTTATCAACATGGTCAACAAACAACAGGAACCGGCAGAAGTACGTGCAGAGGATGACAATAGGGGGCCACCACGTCAGCGTATGGAAAAATAAAATGCTTCCTCCTAGTGTTTTCCTTACATCTGGGATCCACGACATTGTGAGCGTATATAGTCAATTGACAAGAGAATAGCACAAG